>NC_142807.1:60887819-61139624 GCF_049724085.1 Artemia sp. Qi Xiang Cuo | reverse complement strand
TCCCCTTAACTTTGGGTTGGTTTCTTAGCTCTTGGTTTATTTTGCATTTTCCAACGGATGCCTAACTATGTTTTCTAACGAAAACTAACTACGTTTTCATCATTCTATTCATGAATAATTGTTTGTAATATTCCGACCTATGATGGCGCTGCCGAGATTCAATAATTTCATTATACGGGATTCTGAAATAACGACCAAAAAGTATTTAAAATGGATTGTCTTTGGTTGTTTCGGAATAAGCAGTGTTGATTACGTTAGTTAAATAAGGTAAGAATTTATCCCAGTCGCTCCTATTTTCTTTCGTATAAAAAATTAGAACGTTCAAAAATATTTTATTCCTGTTTTCTATTTTTCCAATAGCTTGTGGGTGATACGGAGCTGTCACCATTTTTTCTATATTAAGAAAACTAATCAATTTTTTTGTTAATTTTAAAACAAAATTTCTCCTGTTGTCACTCAAAATTTACTTAGGAATTCCAAATGTTTAAAATAATTTTGCTAACGCTATACTCATGGTATAAGCGCCTTGATTTTTTAAAGTTTTTGCGAAAGTAGATCCTGGAAAATGATCTATAACCGAAAGAAAACAAGTATTACCTCTGCTAGAAACAGGTAAGCCTTCACTTGTACCGTATAGGTCAAAGGAGATAATATCGAAGGGGTACTTTGCTACCGGGATCCTTCCCATTGGAGGATTAGGGTAGGCTGGGGGGATTTTTCTTAAGTTACATGCTTCGCGTGTACTTACAAATTCTTTAAGTTTTGTCAATGCGGATTGTGCGTGAAAATATTGTTTCATTTTATGGAAAGTTTTCGTTACTGCTAAATTTCTACCTGCGTCGGGATAATAATATTAAAATATAGGCCCTTTAAAATTTTGTGGTACTACAAGTAGTATTGAGGTTTGGTTTCTGTTTGTCTCGGTAGTCACAATTCTACACAGTATTTCTTCATCAAGGTCGTAGTAAAAATTATCTATCTCTTTTCGAAGAGTTTTGAATTTATCCGGTAACGCCTCATCATTCACAAAATAATCAATTAGTGCTAAACACATTTCGTCCTTTTTGCTTTCTTTTTATATTTTCCAAAGACAAGGGACAATAGTTAATCTTATTTTCTTTTACTGCGTCTTTGACTTTGTTTTTCTTACATCCTAGTTTGCTCTTAGCTATTATGGCGTTAACTTCATTTTCTTCAGCTTCGGATGGAATATTTTCTGGGTATCTACTTAAAAAGTCGCAAGCTGCGTTTTGTTTTCCCTTTAAATGTTCAAATTCATAATCTAGGTCTTGGAATTTCATAATCCATCTAGATAGAATGCCCGTGGGGTTTTTAAATGTGCGCAGGTACTGCAAGCCTTTATGGTCTGATCGTAATATAAATTTTCCACAAATTACATAATGCCTAAATTTGCCTGAGGGGTAAATAACAGATGACATTCCTAAGTTTGTGGCTGAATGACTACTTTCGTTCTATTATAGAGATTTACTTAAATCGCACGTAACTTTTTCTATTTTTTTATGTTTTTCTTGTGGACGATTAGGGTCTTCTACCGGGATTTTTTGCGAAGGGATAGTGCCTATGCCCTTTGAGCTAGCATCTGTGGTAACGATGAATTTTCCGTTTTTGAAATCAGGGAGTGATAAAATTGGTTCAGAAGTGAGCGCCTTTTTGAGACGTTCTAGGGAAATTTGAGCTTCCTGGGACCAGGTGACATTATGGGAGTTTCCTTTGGTTAATTCCGTGAGGGGTTTCGCAATTTGGGCATAATTGCGTACGAATTTTCTAAAGTAGCCAGTGAGTCCTAAAATTCCCCTTAATTCTTTCATAGTTCTGGGGGGCTTGAGGTTTTTAACACATTGTATTTTATCAGGGTCTGGGGATATCTGTCCCTGGGTTACTACTACTCCTAAGAATTTAATCTTAGATTGAAATAAATTTACTTTCTCAGGCCGGCATTTTAAATTGCCTTGTCTGAACTTCTCGGACACCTTAGCTAACGTTGTTAAGTGTTGTTCAGTTTTTTCCCCCACGCATATAATATCATCAACAAAACAAATTATATTCTTTAATCCTCTTAACAGGTGCAATAGGGGTCTATATACCACGCTTGAACTTGTTATAAGCTCAAACAGTATCCTTAAGTATTCATAAGAACCATATTCGGATGATGAAAATGCAGTTTTATGGACATCCTTTTCGGCTATTTTCACTTGGTGGTAGCCTTGGGTAAGTTCAAAAGAGGTAAAAATTTTGTTTTTATTTGAAATTGAGTCAAGAATTTTGACTCTTATTGGAAGAGGAAATTTATCGCTAACGAATTGTTTGTTGAGAGCCCTATAATCTACTACGAGTCTAAGATCTCCATTCTTTTTTGGTACTAAGATCACTGGTGCGCTATACGGACTTATACTTTGGCGTATAATTTAGTTTTTTTCTAATTCATGGATTTTATTTTTTAACCACTCTTTGTGCTTATATGGCACACGATATGGCTGTTTTGCTACGGGATTACCAGTCGTTAAAATTGAATGTTCGTAAAATTGGATAAGCCCGATTTCATTTTAAGATTCAGAAAATAAATCCATAAAATTCCATAATAATTAGCATAATTTTTTCTTAAGTTCCATATCCGTAATATGATCCATATTAAATTTGTTTAAAAATTGCAATTTAGTTAAAGGATATTTGTCATTTGAAGTTTTAATACCGTTAACTAGGTTTCTTTTAGAATTTTCCCATGTATTTAAATCATTTTCCGTTAAAACCTGGATTTGAACTAAACACGTCCCCTTTTTAATTGTAATTGTATCATTTTCGTGATTATTGGTTACCCAAATAAAACCTTCCCCTTTGTCATAAGATATAATCTGTTCCTCGCATAACAGATTTTCGGGTATTTCAGACGGTGTCGCAAACCAAATTTCTGATTTGCTGATCACTGGTTCGATCATCTGTTATATTTGAATTTTTTGCATCGTTTTGGGAGGGACTTTTGTTTTCCTTATCGCGAATCCGTAATATTTCTCTTCATTTTCATTGTTTATTAAATTCATACTGGCGCTATGCTGCACCATTGTGGCATCTTGCGGCGTCACGTTGGGTTTTATTTTGTTTTTCCACAATTCAACTATTTTCTTAATTTCGTTTGACCTGTACTGTCGCATATCTCCTATTTTATTTTCGCAGATTCAATACTTTTATTATTTAAATTTACTTCATTTCTGCAATGTCTCTCAGGGTAATTGAACAAATTTCCAATTATGCCATGTCTTTGCGAGACATGAGGTTCATAATAATTCGACATTATACCGCTAGAAATTTTGTTTACTGTTATGTTGTCTTCGTAACCTCTGTTACGATTTCTTAAGGTAGAAATGTCTTACCCTACCTTATCTGGGTAGACAAGCCTCTCGTTGGCTACGTCTAATAGTATTCTATTAGACCTTAGGAAATTTGTTCCTATAATAGCTTCATATGGGAAATTATCACATATAATAAAATTTGTCATGAATGTTCTATTGTCTCTTTTTAAGTTTAGCCAAATTGACCCTTTTGCATTTAGTTTATGACCTGTCACGCTTGTTAAATTGGGATTATTAGGGTTCCTCTGTCGTTTAATGTGCGGAGGCAAGATATTAAATACGCCTGAGTTTATTATGTTTACAGTAGCTCCGCTGTCAACTAAGGCCGTAAAGTATACGTTTTCTATACAAAAATCATTAAATATAGGTAACTTGTTAATAACATCACTACAAGAAGGCACTAATATTGTCTTGGACCTATTAAATATTCCTGGCACCCTCAGGATCCATTTTATATTTCTGAGGGGCCCAACACGTTTCCCTGGGGATTTTTTTTCATGTGTTGGTTCCTCTAATAGGTATTCTGAGGTATTGGGTTCTGTAGGCATATTTAAAGGATTTAATTCTGTCTGTCTTCTCCATGTATTATCATGGTAACGTGGATGTCTTGTGTCAGTGCCGTTTGCTGGCGCTGACCGCCAGTGCCGTTCGCTTGCAAAATTTTCGTTTCTCTTCGGTAAATTTTCATGATATCTATATTGTATTCTCGCATTATATTGGCCTTGGCGAGTATTTGGGTTTTCAAACCGGTAATTAATTTGTCTATTGGAGGGAGGGTTATTCAAATTTGGTTGGTACGCATTATAAGGTACTGATTGGCGCAATCCCCCTTGGCTATAGCCTATTGCACGACCGGTGCTAAAATTTGTTGTTCTGAACAAATGGTTACCGTAATTTTGCGTATTACCGACAGCAATTCTTGGTATAGGATTAATGATATAGTGGCACTCTCTCGCGATATGGCCAACACGATTACAATTATAGCACCTTATTGTTGTTGGGTTATTTCTGTAATTAGCTGGTTTAATGGGCTGAAAACATACTGTTTTCTGCCTAGCGGCTTCTGACGTTTTATTTTTTTGTGCCACAGGGCAACTATACCTTGAAAATATATTAGAGATTGCATGATCTCCCCTGAAAATTAGCTTCGTGTTTGAGTTGTCTAGCCTATTTATTTTTGCATTACCATGATTAGCAACCATTTTATCAACTTCGATTAGTCGCTCTACCTCTTGGACTGCAAGATCCATTGTCTGAATATTTTTGGATATTACTACTCTATATAGTTTTGGGGGTAGCCCTTGCAAAAAGGTATTTAGTATGACTTTTTCATAGAGTTGCCCAGAACCACTTCCGTATTTTGCTTCTACAGAATTGCGTATATTATCCAGGTATTCTCGTATATTCTGTGAAAAATCAAAGTTCACTACTCCGTGTTTTTATTTATTTATTGAACTGGTTTCTATAAATCTCTCTTTGAATGCTTTTAACAAGTCGTCAACCGTATTTATTGGCAAGTTGGCGTTATTGCCTTTGGTATGTTCGATCTGTTTTAGAAAGGTTAAGTCCTGGCCTTTTAATCGTAGTAGAAGCATGTCTTTTCACGCTCCAACGTCTGTTTTTGTTAGTTGTTCAAACTGGGTCAATTGGATATTAAATTCGTCAATATCTGACTCTGACCATTGTAATCTGGTATAGATTTTGCTATTTCTGTGTTTTTCGCGACTAACTTCTTCACTATTAATAAATCATTAAATTCGTCCTTTTTTTTTGAATTAATTGAAAATAAATTTATTTTTACTCAATAAATTTTGGGGGATGCTACTATCTCCTATGAGATATAAGGGTTTTCCTATCGTAGCTTAGCGGCAATAGGCCTAATAACTTTTCTTATATGTCTGTATCGTTCCCAATAATTAAGTTCAAATTACAAAGTTTCATAGCCTAATTAGTTCGCAGTTTTCCTCCAATTTCCGACTCGCGCCATTTGTAGCGTTAGAAAAATTTGTAGCGATAAAAGGATCTGCTATTTGTAGCGATACAAGATTTGTAGCGATAAAAGATTTGTAGCGATAGAAATTTCTCCGATAGCGCCGCTTATAGCGCTGGAGATTGTGTCAACTAGGCTAGCGCCGCTCTCAATTAATGAGAAAAAATTGAACATGAAGACATATAAATATGGCCTCTTCTTTCTCGAGCTATCTGGAGATCATAGTCCTTTGGGAGCATTTACCTTGGAGACTTACGAACCAATTACCTATTATTAGACTAGACGCAGCCATATAAATGAAATAAACACAGATAAAAAAGACAATAGGTTTATTGAACTTACATACTTAGTTGCACAGGAACCGGTCACTTCAATGACAATAACGGTGACCAAAATATAATAATTTCGTCTGAATCTCTCTAGGTCTGATTTACTAATCGTTTCAAATCTGACTTACGATTAAAATTAAAAAGCACATCTACCCCACTATCCAAACATAGCTTTTCAGTCCTGGGCCATGAGGACTGCTCGTCATTGGTCCAAGAGGACCAAGGATGTAAATCTTTCGTCCAATGAATTCTTTTAAATTTTTTTGATGACTCAAGCATTAACACGGTTTTTTGCCATTTAAACTTCCTTAGAAATATTGTGCATAGCATTTTTTTGCTACTAATTATCTTAGCGAATTTCGAACGACTAGCGTCGTTGTTTAACTGAAGCTAGAATGCGATTTCTCTTTTTGCTGATTAAGAATTTAGATTCTTGGAAGCGGTATTTGAACTCAATTAGGGGACGTTTAATTTCTGCCCGAATCATCTTTAGAAGGAAAGAATCCTGTATTTTAAATATATCGCATTTAACTCATGGTACAGGGGCATATAAGGTTTTCATAGAAAGCGTTGTCATAAAAACTTCAAAATGGGATCGTTCGCTTGGAAATTGTAATGGATAGTGCCCTTTTTAGGATTCGAAAGTGATTGGAAGGCGAAATACGCCCCTTCCACGCACATGATTTCCCCAAACGCACCCAATAAAAAATTTGAGATAGCTATTTTGTTCAAAGCAGTTGAAAGGTCTGAAAATTATATCTTTGAGGATCATAATCCCCCTACAGCCCTATGGGTAAGGGTTGTAAGATATACCCTGGGGGCATATAAGATTCTTATTAAAAGCTTTGGAATTCATTCGATTGGAAATTAGAAGGGTTTGTGCCCATTATAATAGTCAAAAATGAGTGGAGGATAACTAACACCCCTCTTACACCAACCATTTCCCCAAACACATCCAATCAAAATTCTGAGATACCCATTTTGTTCAACGTAGGTGGAAGGTCCGGAAATTATGTCTTTGAGGATGACAATTTCCCTATAGCCCTAAGGGTAAGGGTTCTAAGTTATGCCCTGGGGGCATATAAGGTCTTTATTCAAAGCTTTGTCGTAGAAACTTGTAAAATAGCTCATTCGATTGGAAATTCAAATGGCTAGTGCCATTTTTAATAGTTGAAAGTGATTTGAGGGCAACTAACGCCCTTCTTACGCAAACCTTTTCCCCAAACACATCCAATCAAAATTCTTAGATGGCCATTTTGTTCAACGTACTTAAAAGTTTTAGAAATTAGGTTTTTGAGGATGATAACCCCCTCAGAGCCCCGGGACAAGGGTTGTAAGTTATTCCCTGGGGGATATAAGGTTCTTATAGATAGTGATGTTGTAGAAACTTTAAAAAGGGCTAATTCGATTGGAAATTAGAAGGGTTTGTGCCCTTTTTAATAGTCGAAAGGTATTTGAGGATAACTAACAACCCCCTCACACCCACCATTTCACTAAACATATCCAGTCAAAATTTTGAAACAGCCATTTTGTTCGACGTAGTTAAAAGTCTGGAAATTATGTTTTTGAGGATAACACTCCCCCCAGAGCCAAAATTTTTATTGGATGTGTTTCGGGGAATGATAGGTGCGAGGGGGCTAGTTGCCCTCGAATCACTTTCGACTATTAAAACGAGCACTAGCCCTTTGAATTTCCAATCGAATGAGGGTTTCTTGAAGTTTCTACGACAACGCCTTCTATAAAAAACTTATATACCCCCCAGGGCATAGCTTAAAACCCTTGCCCCGAAGGCTGTAGGGGAGTGTCCTCCTCAAAAAAAAATTCTGGAAATCAACTACGCTGAACAAAATGGCTATTTCAAAATGTTGATTGGATGTGTTTGGGGGAATGATGGGCGCAGGGGAGGGGGGGGGGGGCTAGTTGCCCTCCAATCGCTTTCGACTATTAAAACGGGCACTAGCCCTTTGAATTTCCAATCGAATGAGCCTTTTTTGAAGTTTCTACGACAACGCCTTCTATAAAAAACCTTATATGCCCCCAGGGCATAACTTTGGGGGAGCGTCCTCCTCAAAAAGATATTTTCTATCTGGAAATCAACTACGCTGCAAAAAAATGGCTATCTCAAAATTTTGATTGGATGTGTTTGGGGAACGATGGGCGTGGGGGGAGGCTAGTTGCCCTCCAACCACTTTCGACTATTAAAAAGGGTATTGGGGGGTATTTACTCTAAGCACCCGTCTAAGTAACAATCTACTATTTATTTGCCACATTTTTGTACGGGTTTCAGGCTCGTTTTTGAAATTTCCAAAAATTTCCTTTTGTAATTACTTTTTCTGGCTAAGGGTAACCAACTTCAAATGACATTTCTGTTTCATTGGTCAATTTCTTTCAAATTCTTTCTTTATTTTCAGGGGCTATGTCCTATGGGCCAGTCTTACTATATTGCAGTTTCTCCCGAAACCAAGGCCACATCAAGGGGGAGGGGGGGGGTGGTTTTGAACACCTATGAAAGTTTTATCTGACTCGTGAATAGTCTATAAATTGCATGTAAACAAATTTCAAATAGAAATTGTAAAGTTTATTTGTATCCAACCTGAATAGAAATCCGGGATATGCCTTTCGTTGCAAATATCCTGATTTTATTTTCCAACTTCATATTTTGTTACTTTTTTTGTCAGATCTTATTAACAATAACAAAATACAACAATATAACAATAACAACAAGAAAATTTTGTTGCTAACAGATAACAATAAGGTCTAACCTCATCCTGAGTGTAATTTTCAGTGTTGTCTCCTATCAAACAGTTCGTGGTAACGAACTGTAAGTAAGGAGCGACCCGGCTCAATGGTAATCGAAAATCTAGGAAATGGGTTTCTGATACCAATAGATACATCAAGAATCAGATTTCAATGCTGATTTCAAATATATAACTTTCATTAAGTGTAGTCCTACCCGTCAAAAGTTATGCGCCTGAGAAAATTTGGCTGATTTGCGAAAAAAAGGGGAAAGACCCCCTAAAAATTATACAACCTTGATGAAAATCACACCATCATATTCAGTGTATCAGAGAACCCTACTGTAGAGGTTTCATGCTCCTATCTACAAAAATCTGGAATTTTGCATTTTTTGCCAGAAGAAAGATCACGGATCACGTTTTTTTTTTTTTTTTTTTTTTTTTTTTCTAGGGATGGTCGTGTCGACTTTTAAAATTCAATCTTGGATCAAAATTTTGAGATAGCCATTTTGTTCAGCATGGCTGAAAATATGATAAATATGTCCTTTAGGATGACTTGATCCCCTGAAGTCCCCGGGGGGGGGGAGGGCTGAAAGTTATGAACTTTGCCCAATGTTAACACATAGTATTGGTTATTAGGAAGTATACAGACGTTTTCAGGGGGGATTTTGTTCTGGTAGTAAAGAACGGTAGGAACACAGCTAGGAACTTTACTAGAGATGCTTTATATTTAACAAAGAGGAGGAAGGGCTTGTGAAGCCCTGAGTGATGGATCTGCTATCTGAGTGCTATCTGAGTGATGCTATCTGAGTGCTATCTCTGCTATCTGAGTGATGGATCATATGAAAATAAGAGGAATGTAAGGAGAGTGGAGAAAGCATTAAAGTATTAAATAAGGAGGTTTGAAATGGAGGACATGGATAAAATAGCCGAAGATATGGAAGATGCAGCTAAACAGACTAATATAAAATATTGTACTGGCATGTTAATAAATCGAGAGAGAGGACTCAATCTGTAAATTTTCAAATTTAAGATAAAAACCGGGCTGCAATTAGTGATAAGCGCTAGACAAAGAGAGATCGGCAGAACAATTTAATAATGTTCTAAACCGTGATAGAGCTACAGGAAAAGACATAGAGGAGAATAAAAAAAAAATGTGACACCCTTGATGCAAGGGAGGATATATATTGTGACAGGAAAAAAGAATTAGTGACAATATTAAAAGGATTAGAAAATAAAAGGCATCAGCTGCCGATATTGTGGTAAATAACTTTCGCAAAAAAGGTGGTAGTGAGGTTAAAAGTAAGTTACTGAAGATTATGAATATGGTTTTTGAAAAGGGTAAGCACCTGGCTATTTTACGAAAACCCTAATTAAACCCCTGTATGAAAAAGGTCATAAAAGTGAATAAGAGTAAAATAAGAGAAGAATAGTGCGCTTTTAGGAAGGGTAGAGGACGTGTCGATCAATTTTTTATTCTTAGATTAATAATTGAGAAGTGCTTGAATCATAAACACCTTTAATCTTCAGTTTTGTGAATTATGAGCAAGCGTTTGGTTCAGCTGATAGAAGAGCCTTAGCAAGGTCTGATCCTTGTAAGTTATACCAGACAAATACATTAAAGTTGTTAATGCTATTAACGAAAATAGCACTGCTGCGGTTAAGCTAGGAAATAACATTAGCAACTGATTTTGTGTTAAATGAGGAGTTAAGTAGGATTGCGTCCTATCCCTATTTACATTGATCATTTTGATCGACTTCGTCTTATGGAGCAGAGTGAAGGCAACAGGAGAACAAGGAACCAAATCGGGAAGTAAAACATTCCTGGACTAACATTATGCTGACAGTTTAAGCATCCTAGATGAATGTGAAGGCAAAACGAATGAGCTTTTAGAAGTCTTGCGAGTTCAGGGTGCCAGAATATGTTTGAAAATTAATGTTAAGAAGACTAAGACCCTAGAGCTAGGAATGATTAAAAGATGACTTTGGGTAACAAAAGGGTAATCAAGTAAACAGATTCACTTACCTAGGTAGAATTATTAGTCATAACAGTAGGTGCAGTGAAGGGTGTTTTTTTCACAGTTGAAAAAAGTTTGGAAGAATAGGAAGATAAGTATACGAACCAAGATTAGAATCATGGGAGATACAATGATGACAGTTGTCAAATATGCCTCTGAAGCATGGGTACTAAGAAAAACAGGGAAATTTGCTAGATATTTTTCAGAGAAATTGCCTAAGGATTGTTTTGGGTATCCGACTGACTGACTCTATCTCAAACAGTAGGCTGTACGACAATTGTGGTGCAACCCCGCTTTCGAGGGCTATAATTAGAGAAAGATTGAGACGGCTAGGGCGTGTTCTGTGCAGGAAGGATGATATTTTGCTAAACATCGTCCTTTTCGTCAACTGTCTATGGCTAAACGAAAATCAGATCTTCCTCAATTGGGATGTGAGGATGTAGTAAGGAAATATTTAAGAGAAATGGGTATTTTCTGGGAGGATGTAAAGAGGGTGGCCCGAAGAGATTGGGATGAAGGAGCAGTACCCATAGTCTTGCTGGTCTCGGGTGGTTTGGTGCTGTGATGAGTTGCTAGCAGTAGTTGTATTAGCTTCTTCAGTATTAGCAGAAATGGGGCTTTAGATTTTGGCTAGGTCAATTACAAAGAGTATGGTCCGTCAGCATTCCATTATATGTTGCAAGACCCTGTAATCTTTTTAATCTATAATCTAATACTTACTGCCCATGCTTAATATAAAAGCTAAATATGACAATGAATCGTAAACACAATCCCAGTGTCTAAAAAGAGCAAGCTGGGCTAGTAGTAGTAAAAATAGTAGTAGTTTTTTTTATCTTTTATTTCGTTTTTAAATGGGTTTTTATTTTCAATTTTATTTTTGAGACTTTAAGCCTTTATTTTAATTCTCTTCAATATTAGTCCCATACGATGGGCAAAAGCTTAAAATATTCTACTTTTTTAGGCGAAAAATACTTATAATCCAACTTATTTAATGCGCCTTGAATTATATGTCCTTGTTCTGACAAAACCCCGGCCAATTATTTTCTCTTAAGCAAAATGGTTTCAAATTATTTTCTCTTCAGCTAAATTGTTTTTTTATTTTTTATCATTATTCTTACATTGTAGCAATATTTTTTTTTTTACTATGATTTGCTTGTGAATCGGACGGGGTGAATATCACCTGTTTGTTAGAAAAATTAACTATGCCAAAACATAATTTAGTTTTTGTACAAGTCTCGCGACTACCCTTACCGCTACAAAATACAAACATTGGCACTTTTTAATAGACTATTGGAAGGCATGAAAGGAAGTTCAAAGAAATTAAAAGGACTAAGATAGTCGGAAGGGACTAAAAGAAATTCAAAGGAACCAAACAACGTTGAGAAGGTCAAAAAGTACTAAAGCAATTCTAAACGGAGTGAATAAAGTCAGAAAGAGCTAAGAAAGTTGGAAAGGGCTTAATAAAGCTAGAAGTGATTAAAGGAGGTTAAAAGGGACTAAAAAAGTCAGAAGGTACTAAAGGAGGTTGGAGAAGACAAAGAACGCTTACAAGAGCTGTGAATATCGAAAAGTACGAAAGGAAGTCAAAACGACCAATGGAATCCGGAAGGGACCAAGGAATTCAGAAGGTACGAAAGGAACCTCAAAGGAACCATGTATAGTTTGGAAGATCAAGAAGAAGTAAAGGAAGTCAAAATGAAGCAGAGAAAGTCAGGAAAGAATGCAAAAGATGTAAGGGACTAAATCAAGTTCCAAGGAATAAAAAAAATTACAAGGTGCAACAACAAGTCAAAATGGACTACTAAGTATCCAAATCAAATAAATAATCCCAGAAGGGATTCAGACTGTCAGAAAAAGCTAAAGGAACTGGGAATTGACTAAGTCAATTTGGGAGAAACAAAGAAGAACAGAAGGGACTAAGTAAGTCATAAGGGACTAAAGGAAGTTTATAGAAATTAATGGAATTTATCAGAAACCATAAATTTTGGAAGGTACAAAATGATCTCAAAAGAGATTAAAGGGATTTGGAAGGGACTAAAAATACTGGGAAACGCTGAAGAAAGCTGAAAGGTACCAAGAAAAGTAGAAAGGATCACAAAGTTTTAAAAGAAGTCAAAATGGAAGAGAGAAAGTCTGAAAGGACTTTCGAAAGTCTTAAAAAGACTTTTTGAAGGACTTAATGGTCTTGTCAAAGGAATCTAAAAAACGTTGAAGAAGCTACAAAAGTCAAAAAGGATTTTTAGAAAACCAAATGAAGTAAATAAACCCAAAAAGAACTAGCAAAATCGAAAAAAACTAAATTAATTTGAAATAGACTAAAACAATTTGGGAGAAACTAATAAGAATAGAAGGGATAGGGAAGTCATACGGGACTAAAGGAATCACAAGATACTAAAGCAATTCAGCAAAAAGTTTGAAAGTCAGAAGGTACAAAGGGATCTCAAAGACAGTAAAGGAGTCTGGAAGGGACAAAGAATTTCGGAAGGAACGAAAGGAAGCTCAGATGGACTAAACAAAGTTGGGAAGGTGAGCAAGGACTAAAGAAAATCTAAACGAACAAATAAAGATAGAAAGGACTAAGAATGTCAGAAGAGACTAGGTTTGGACTAGAAGGGACTAGAGAAGAGACTAAAGGAAATAGAAGGAAAATAAAGAAAACTAGAGAGGACCATGACTTTTAGAAGGTATAGATGGACCTCAAAGGAACTAAAGGAGTTTGGACCGGTCTAAGAAAATAAGAAGGTACGAAGGGAAGCTGAAAGGGACCGAGTAAAATTGGAAGGGTGAAGAAGGACTAAAGCGATTTCAAACAGAGTAAACAAAATCAAAAGGAACTAAAAAAAAACTCGGAAGTTACAAAAAGAAATCGGATGGGACTAAAACAAGCTGAAGGAGACCAAGAACCTCTGAAAAGGACTAAAATTCCAAAAGACACTGTAGGAAGTTGAAAGAAACTAAAGAAACTTTAGCAACTTGAGCAGAAAACATGAACATAAAAAAGAACGGAAAAGCATTAAAGGGACAAAGGAATGTTAAAGGGCGTAAGACAGGATTGCCACCTAGTGACAAAAAAGTCACTAGATACTAGTGATTTTTTGGTTATTTCAATGATTTTTTTCAATAAGATACTACTATGATTTTCTGGTTGTTTTAGTGATTTTTTTCAATCACTATAAATTGTGATAAATCACTAGGGGTGGCAACCCTTATCTAAGACTTGTGAAAAACACGAGAGGAAACCCTAAAAGTAGGTAAAAAAGGAATAAAGGAAGTCTAAATGTAGCAAATGAAGCCATAAGAGACTAAAAAGTAGAAAAGGGGCTGTAGCAAGTTCGAAGGAGTGAAAGGAAATTGGAAGGAACTATGAAAACCAGAAAGGACCAAAGGAATTTGGGAGGCAACAAGTATGTTAAATGCAAAGAAAAGAAGCTCAAAGGTGCCAAAATGGTAATGAGAGTTAAAATGGACTAAAGGAGGGCCGAATGAAGTAAAGAAAAGTTAAAAAGGACTAAGCAAATAGGAAGAGGCTAAAGGAGGTTCAAAGTAATTAAAGAAAGCTGATGCTAGGAGGGGGGATCATGTCATGAAAAACGGTGTAAAACACCAGTCGAAGAAAAGATGCAAGCCTCTAGAAAGCCAGAAAAGAATAGATCTAGTTGGAAGCCTTTAAAGGAAATCGAAATGCAGCAACTATTAACTTTTGTTCACCTGCTTATTAATTATTATTTGTTTATGCAAATTTTCTTCTTTTCAATTTTTTTTCCCCAAAGTTTTTCCTATTTTCAATTTCTAATTTTTTCAAATTTTCTCGTAAGGTTTTAACGAATTATCAATTTTTGTCAAGCATATTCCAGTTGTTTAGATTTCTGTCGAGTGAAATCATTCCTTGTCGCGAACTTTTAAAATGGATTGTTTTTAGCTGAGAAATTTTTCAATTCTATTTAAGGAAATTTTTAGATTTCAAGTTTTGTGAATTTTTCAGAAAAGCTTATGTGGGCACCCTTGGATAATGTGTAAAATATATCATTTTAATAACCACTTGGGATTTAATAACCACTTGGGATTATGTAGCTGCGTTACATAATTAAGTTGTTTAAATTCCGGACAGCTTGGATTTTGACAATTCATGTTGTTGCTTATTTTAACTTGGCTATTTCCGATCTTTGATAAGACAAAAAGATTGATAAGACATTACTCTCACATGAACTACTAAAATCATGATAGTGGCCATTACAAATCGCAAAGTCACAATAAAAAGATATTTCTAATCCATAATTTTCATCCATGTTAAAATCTGCTATGTTGTTGATTGATGTAACTCTTATTCTAAAACGATACAGCCACGTAGTGTCGATGAGCAGCCATAGGGTACATCTAATACAGCCGCATAAATAAAGAAAATAATAAAAAAGAGTTGAATAATTTTATAAGTCCCAAAAGTTCAAAGTCAGAAAAAAAGTGCTAATACAAACCTTATTTTTCTAATAGTAAAAGTCAAGACTAACATATCAATATCATTTCCATCTTGTAATATGAAAATATTAAATGTAATTTTTTTTGTTTTAAAAATATTTAATGTAATTTTAAGACATTTAAAAAAAAGTTGAAAAAATTTCCATGTTAAAAAAATTAAAAAAATAAAAAAAGTTCAAAAAAATTTAACTTTAAAAAAAGTTTTAAAAAATGGGGGAGGGGGCCGCTAGGAGTTTAAGGGCTTTGATTGTTAGTGTTATTGGTGGTTGCAGTCTTTGATGGTTCGAATCCATAACCATCTCACTAGTTGATTTCTAAGGATTTCTAAGGATTTTTCTGAGTTTCTATTTTAAAATTCTCTTCTTGGCATCTACAACTCTATTAGTTTCAACTCTCTAGCATTCTGCATTGCTAAAAAAATATTTTACATTGCCCACATCCCTCATTATGTACTTGTGCATTATAGCAAACACAGCCGAGAAGCGAAAGCTAGGTCGAGTCACGTGATCTTTTCTTTGGCAACTATAACTTTATTAATTTCAACTTATTATCATACTCCAATGCGAAGGAATATTTATATTGCAATTAATCCTCATTGGTACTTGTGTATTATACAGAACACAGCCAAGAAGTAAAGCTAGTTCAAGTCACAAGATCACCTCTTTTCTGGGCGCCTACTACTTTATTAGTTTCAAATTTTTAGCATACTCCAATTCTAAAGAATATTTTATGTCACCCTCACTCCTCAATTGGTACTTTTGTATTATACAGAACACAGCCAAGAAGTATCGCTAGGGCAAGTCGCAAGATTGAATTGTCATCGCTACCGTTTCCAATGAATTGATACCAATGACGTTATTCTAACATTTATGTCACGTTGCGTAAGATTTGCCAACCCCTCAGACTTATCTTAATTGATAATCAATTTTATTCCCTTTATCACTTTCATGCGATCCAATTTAAAAAAAAAATAAGAATTGTATTGTATTCTGTCTCATCCTTATATTCAAATCATCAATTAAGATCATTCAGACCAGATTAATGCAAATGAAATATCTTTTTGCAAATTGAGATACCATTATGCAAATTAGTTTCATTTTTATATCTGTAAAAAGTACTAATGATGAATAAATTATGTGCCTTCCGGCAGAAACCTGTCCGGCTTGAGTGTTGACTCAGCATATCAGCATTGAGGTTACTACTGGCGTCGTTGCCCGTGTCAAATTTTCTCGTCAAATGTATATTCCAATGTATATTCCGAAACCTGTCTGATTTAGCCCAGAAACCTGTCTGGTAGGCATTTTACGATCTAGGTCTGTACCTAGTATAGTGGTACTAAATGCCCCACTACTCTCCTAAGAGAAGAAGTCGGAGTCAGTAAACTTTGAACTTTGAATTTAGTCCGAAATTCTAAAAAGATATTTTTATTTATTAGTGCTCCTTATTTTACTCGATTTTCTTGACGATCTTGTGTCAAGTCACAAGATCACCTCTTTTCTTGGCGCCTACAACCTTATTAGCTTCAACTTTTTAGCATACTGCAATGCTAAAGAATATTTATATCACCCACATTCCTCAATTGGTACTTTTGTATTATACAGAACACATCCAAGAAGTATAGCTAAGTCAAGTCGCAAGATCGCATTGTCATCGCTAACCGTTTCCATAGATTATACCAATGACGTTATTCTAAAATTTATGTCATGTTGCATAAGACATATCAACCCCTCAGACTCATCTTGATTGATAAACAATTTTAATCCCTTTATCACTTTCATATGATCCAATTTACAAAAAAAATTAAGAATTTTATTGTATTCTGTCTCATTCTTCTATTCAAATCATCAATTAAGATCATTCGGACCATATTTATGGAAATGGGATATCCTTTTGCAAATTGAGATACCTTTATGCAAATAAATTACCTTTTTGATATCTGTAACAAGTACTAATGATGAATAAATTATGTGCCTTCGGGCAGAAACCTCTTCGGCTTGGCTGTTGACTCAGACACATCTCTGATTGGCCCAGTAATGGGTGCTGATGCAGAAAGCTGTCTGACAGGTTTTGTGCCTGCTAAATCAGCATATAGGTTACTACTGGCGTCGTTGCCCGTGTCAAATGTTCTCGTCGAATGTATATTCCAATGTATATTCCGAAACACTTCTGGTTTGGCCCAGAAACCTGTCTGGTAAGTTTTTTACGATATAGTTCTGTACCTAGTTCAGTGGTACTAGATGCCCCACTACTATCCTAAGAGAAAAAGTCGGAGTCAGTAAACTTTGAACTTCGAATTTAGTCCGAAATTCTAAAAATATATTTTTATTTATTAATGCTCCTTTTTTTACTCGATTTTATTCAAATTACTGAAAACTCGTAGCTAAATTTTATTTAAAATGAAACAAATAACTGAAAACCTGGATTAAACATTTTTTTAAATAAGTAATTTCTATAAATATTCATAAGAACTTAGTCCACTTTTGGGATAAATGAAAATACGAACCAGATATTACAATATAAGTAGAGTAGTACATTCCATTTCTAATACTTTATGTTCCATCCTGTGCTATTCTGGGCCTTTATGTTCCCTCCTATGCTATTTGGGTAGATTATGTTCCTTCCTGTGCTATTTGCGTACGCCCCTAGGAATTCCCATACTATTTGCGTACGGTCATAGGAAAATGCTATGCGTAATATGTTATGAAGGACAGGTTTCTGACTCCTAATTCATGTAGGCCAGAGTTCTACTTCATAATATATATATGGCCTACATGCCTTTTAGGGTAAGTACATCATCCGTGTAAAAAAACCCGGTGGGTCTTGTTTAGGTGTTAATATATTCAGTTTTTTTTAGTATAAAATCGAGTTTCAAATTAGAATTTTATACAGTTTGGATAGTTCATTCGTTCTATCTATATATATATATATTTTACGATCATTTACATTGGTAGAGATATGGAATGTTCTAAGCGACTTTTGGTGAGTAAAATTTTCTTATATTATAATAAAAAGAAATCCATTTTTGTCTCGTCATTAAGTTAAGGAAGAATTTCCTTTACCTTCCTTACTTACGCTTTTTTCACCGTGCAGTTAGCTCTTTTAAAAAGCTTCCTATGTTAATTAAACAGTCCATGTTTAACTTACGTAACGAACTTCTATATTTATATGTTTTTATCACGTGTATTAAGGAGTTTAGCCTTGTCAATACCTCGCTCTTTACGCTAAAGTATGAATTTTGTTCGAATCACGATCTCTTGAATCACAAAGGCCGGTTAATTAGAATAGATACCTCTTTTGAAAGTGCTAAATAAAAAACTTTAGCGTAAAGGGTGAGGTATTTACTAGAGGGCGAACCCCTTCATATACTTAATAATTTTTTGGTTTAGGCTATGTCTAGGAGTCTTCTTATTCCTTTTTCTGTGATTTTAAGTATTTCGCAATTTAGATATGTAAGTTTTAAAAGCTTTGCATATAAAATTGAAAAAACAGATCTATAATTGTCAACTTTTTGTGTTTGGTACTATGGAATTGAAGGCCCAGTGCCCTCCGTTAATATTCTGAATAAGTAAGAATTAAACTAGGTAATTAAATTGTGTCATTGTTTCAATTTTTGGGAGTTTGGTACTGTGGTATTGAAGGGGGCATTGCCCTATCATAAGCTAAATAGTTTCGAAGCTGAAAATGATTTTTTTTTTTAGGATGCTGTTAATCAGCCATTGAAAAAAAAGCGTACAAAGTTGGATGAAGCCAAGGAGAACATTGAGACAGGGTTAATCGAATCATTAAATGCAATAAGGCCAAGTGTAATTCGCTTCACTCCATATTCCGAGGGGAAGAAGGAATCTAGCTAGCTAGCTGTGATTTTTGACGTAAGTGTAAATAGATATTCTGAAAATATTTTAATAATTTATTAAATAGATACCTTCTACGCTTCAGGTGAATAATGCTCTTTGGCAATTTAGTTGTAAAAATATAGGACACGAAATAACTTAATTAGCATTTATATTTCGGATAATGAGATGCAGGAGCCTTCTGGGTGTTACAAATTTATCGTCTAGTCATCTTCATCTATGCTTGAGATATCTCGATTATTTGATTTTTATTCTTGTTCTTTTTTTGTTTAATGAAGTTTTCTACTTTTCTTTGAAAAACTTATTTTGTAGAAAAAGTGTTTTTAATTAATTCTTTATAAACTACGCTTGAAGTGAATAATGCTCTTTGGCGATTGAGTTGTAAAAATATAGGACGCGATATAACTGAATTAGCATATATATTTGGGATAATGAGATGCAGGAGCCTTCTGGGTGTTACAAATTTATAGGCCCGTCAGCTTCATCTATGCTTGAGATATCTAGATTATTTGATTTTATTCTTGTTCTTTTTTTTGTTTAATGGAGTTTTCTACTTTTCTTTGAAAAAACTTATTTTGTAAGAAAAGTGTTTTTAATTGATTCTTTATAAACGACGTTTGAAACACAAGGATGGTTCAATTAGAATAATAAGTAACTTTTTTTTGAATATTCGTCTTCGATATTCAACCAATTTATAATATTTAAATTTTTGTGTTAGTAATTCTAGAGTGGTCTTTATTGAACACAGCAAAGTTACGGGTAATTTCTGAAAAACTTAATAATTTTCTAAACGACGAAATTATAAAATTTATATAGCAGATAAGGCTACTTTAATATTAAATATTGTTACAGGAGACAACATCGGGGATATTTACATAGGCTTTAATTCTTAAATCGTTTGTAAATTTTTAAAGCTTTTCCTTTGAAAAGAAAAATTGTGTCCTGCGGAACTGGTACTTTAATCGTTGATATGGAGGGAGAAAAAAAGTTCTTCTTCTTACAATGATTTATTTAGTCCAGGTTTATTGCTACCAGCACTTCAATCAAATCCATCACCGAGCGAAATAAGAAAATTCGGATTGTCGAGAAAAGGGAGAAACTTACACTAACATCACCATCAGCATCCAATGTATGGGGTTCATGCCCATTAACCGAGGCTGAAGAGCAATGCTTCATAAAACATACTGCCTCGGTTGAACGATGGTCGGGTTTTATTGAGACTTACAATCAAGAGGGGGGCAGGCGCTAGAGTTGGATCCATATTTTGCATTTTCATTCTGAACATTATATTTATTCAAATAATACCATTAGTTATATACACAAGTATCTTCTTCAAACTTATCCTGTTAAAATAAGACCTAATTTTAAAAACTAAACAATAAATATTTTTAACATGCTCGGTTGTCATTGCGAGACACATATGACTATGTGACTTTGCTTCTTTTAACTTTTAAGGTTGTTGGACAATGGTTATGAAAAATTTACATAGTTTTTTAACTTTATAAAAACAATGGTTACTTCATATAAAAAATAAGTCCCTTTTTTTTCTATAGATTAGTGAAATAGTAGTGCTATTGAGTTATAAAACACCTGAATAAACTGGGCCTGAACTAACTCTAGCACCACCAATGGAGTTTAGTGATGAACCTACAATAGTTCTAGACACTATGGACTGGCTTAGAGGTTTTCTTAATAATTGTTTTGGGAATATGGCTAGCGTAAATGATTTAACTTGTGACATTGAGATGATAGAGGATCCGGAGTGGGCAGATAGATTCATGCGTGAGCATTTAGGCGTTGTTAGTAGTGCAAATGAACCGGGTCCTCACATAGAAATTACGTCACAGGACAATACAGGCTGGCTCGATCAGCTGTCCCAAAACACACTGGAAGACATGCTAACTAGCCTAGGGGACTTTATGCCATCTCCATTCAATGTAATTAAACAGACGGGGGGTGGTGTTATTGACAATTCTATGTCACCTCCCACCATTCCACTTAATGATTCACCTAGTGCTAGTAATAGTAGTAGTAATACAGCAACAAAAATGCAAATTGTTGGAATTAAATTTTCCGGGGACATTTTTGACGATGACTTTACTATTAGTGAATTGGATCCTGTACAAATAGGTGTAGGACATGAAAATAGTGTCGTTTCCCCGGAAATACGTGAATTTTCTTTGTTATAATCTGCTCTAGGTCACTTACAAACACATAGGGTAGATTTTAATCCCCCGAGGAAAACGTGGTTGACGGTAGCGTCATTTTAACAGACCCTGTAAATGTTCTTCATACCTACATCGACCAAAATCGATCACTTATAGAGATTCAGATTCAGAATTTGGGGGGGGGGTCAAGGGGGGGTTAAAGAATCGGTAAATCAAAAAGTTTATTTACAAAAGTGGACATCTGGGAACATTTTTTATTTTCATTTTTCAACTGGCAATCAAACTTTTTACCCTGGTCTAAATGAATTTGAGGGTAACTTTTTCAACTGGGTTAATAAATTAATTTCGACTTTGGACACGTTTAACAATAGGGAAAGCGGGTCCACAATTTTATACATTGAACGCATGGATCTGAATCCTAGTAGATTTAAAAAAAACTTTATTTTAAGAGGAGTGGGTAATCTAAAAATAAAATGCCACCCAGATTTGTCGGCTACCAAAGGGGTTCAGAGTTTCTATTTGGACAGAGGACTGCAATGTTTTAAGTACGCATTTTATTAGTAGCAGCCAATAAAACATTAAAAAAAGATTCATCAATGAAAAATCTCGACAGCCTTGCTCGTAACGGTGGAGAAAATTTCCCTAAAGTAAATTTTGATTGTTTAGAGGGGAAGTATCCGGTGTCCTTAAAAGAAATAACTATATTTGAAAAAGTAAATGAAAATCTTGGGTTGGGGGTGGTTGTTCTCCAGTATGACACAGAATTTGTAAAGGGGGGAAAGAAACCTAATAAAAAAGGGGTTTTTTATTCAGTTAGGACACCGATGGTAGATAATGTTAAAAATTGGGCTTGGGTTATTTATGAGCCCCCCAAAGATGTAAATTCCTATGGTCATTTTTTCTCCGTTACAGCAATAAGTCAACTCTTATCCCAAGGCGTTCGGAAAGGGGAACGTCTCTATCACCCCATGTGTCTTTCTCCATTTAGATCTGAACGAACATTCTCGGATCACATGAGATATCGCAAAATTCATGGCAATCAAAGAATAGACAAGCCGGCAGAAGGCAGAGATACTTTACAATTTAAAAATTTCCAAAATTCCCTGCTACAAGTTGATAAAGTATCTTTCGATTGTGAATCAAGACTGGTGGAGGTATCAGACCCATCAAGGCCAAATATAGTCAAGGAACACAAACTAGTTGCATGTTCCTGTGCGCATGCCCGTCGCGATTCCAATAAATAAAATGCAGCTGGAAGAGTTTTTTTTGGCTATGGATGAGGAGGGTAGCATGGAAAAGTAATTGGTATCTTTAATAAAAAGAGCAAACGTTGCAATTTCACGATTGCTTCACACCAACTACCCAATGTCATTTTCAGACAAAGAGCAACTGGCACTAGAAAAGGGCACAATTTGTTGGGTTTGTAGGGGCGATCTTGTCCCAAAAGACGCTGTCCAGGATCATAATCATCTTATTGACCCCAATTCAACGGGAAAAAGTAACTTTCGGGGGTGGGCTCACAATTCATGTAATTTAAAAATTAAAGAGCAACTCTTTCTTCCGGTTTTTATGCACAATTCTAACTAAGATCTGAAGTATGTGATTCCAGCAATGGCACATCTTCAAAAAAATGGAACAGTGGATGATGCAATGGGGATAGACAGCTTTTCCTACAATATCATTCCTAAATCGTCGGAAAAGTTGCTTGTTTTGGAATTTATGTTAAAATTTGTTGAAGACGACGTTGAGTACACGAATAAAATTCACTTTTTAGATTCCAACAGTTTTTTCCCTATATCATTGAGCGAATTCATTCAAGTGCAGAAAAACGATGACGGCTGCAACGCTTTCCCCCTTCTCAAGCAACAATTTCCAAATGATTTATATAATTTGTTGACGGTCAAGGGCAAATATCCTTATGATTATTATAGTTTCATGTCGAGATTCACCGAGGAAACTATTCCCTCGATTGAATCGTTTTACGACAGTCTACACGATCGTAGGTGCACCCCCGTTGAATACAGTTTTGCTAAAAAAGTGTGGGCAGAGGGAGGGTGTAAAAATGGGTTTGACTACTGCAAGCTGTATTTGTCGAGGGATGTGTTAACTTTGTTAGACATTATGTGTAAAAATACGGACAAAATCTATGGGGAATTTAATCTTGATTTGGGCTATTATTTTTCATATCCTCATCTGGTGATGGACCTCATCCTAAAAATTAGCGGGGAAAAAATTGGGCTAATCACAGACATTGATCAGCATCTGTTCATCGAGAGGTCAATGAGGGGTGGATTCGTTTTTCACGGGGATAGTATCTTGGAAACGGATCCAACTGGAGAGAAGACGGGGACAAAATCGGATGCAGTTTTCTTTGATATGAATTCTCTCTACCCCTCGGTCATTCCCCTTTATGTACTACCTTGCGGTAACTATAAGTGGCTCAATGACCCTCAAGCTCCCCTATGTCCCCAAAATTGACAGCCTTGAGAATGGGTCGGGTGGGTCGTTTTTTGAAATTGATCGAGAGACACCAATCGAGCTTCACGATTCAGTAAAGGATTTTGTTTTCCCGTGCATCAATAGACCTGTGACTAGGGACTCTTTGAGCCCCCGCAATAGGCGTTTCGTCGAGGTGGACGGATTTCATTGGTCCCCTTCAAAACAAAAACTTATTGCTGACCTTCTTCCTAAAAAAAATACTGTTGTACATCATGTGACTTTAAAATGGATGTGCAACAACGGTTTCAACGTCACAAAGGTTCATAGAGCCCTCCAATTTAGCCAAAAACTCTATCTAAAAACGTTTGTTGACACTTTTGTCAAGAAACATTCTGAAGCACAAATGAAAGCCGAAAAAAAAATTTATAAGCTCATTTTGAATTCGGCTTTTGGTAAAATGTGTGAGAGTGTTCGCAATAGGAATCGGTCTGACGTCGTGACCGATCCCAAACAATGTGCTCGAATTATTGCCGATCCAAATTACACTTCCTTCACAATCATTGGTCCGGACATGGTACTATTGAATAGAATAAAAAAATCATTGTCCTGAATAAAAATATTGCTGCAGGCAGTGCGATCTTGGCGATCTCTAAAAAGCTCATGTTGGAATTCTACTACAATGTGGCTAGGGTACAGTGGCCGAAGAAGGGGCAAGTAGAGGTCTGCTACGGGGACACAGATTCTCTACTGTTAAAAGTAAAAGCCCCAAATCTAATTGATGATTTGGAGCACGGTGAAATTATCAGCTCACTGATGGACTACACCAATTGGAGTGGTCTTTACCCAGAGCTAGTGAAACGTCGGGCACCAAATCAGCTTGTATTTTTTAAATCAGAAACGGGAAGTGACATGATTTCCCGTGGTATGTTTGTAAGTCCGAAGGTGTACTTTATACAGACCCACGACGAGGAAATCAAGAAACGTTGCAAAGGAGTGCCATCGCGCTATGTGGATAAGAATTTCGACAGGGACATCTATAGGAATTGTATTGTTGAAAATACAATTCCACGAGCCAAATTGCTGGCAATTCGTTCCCTCAACTACAGGAACTTTAATGTAAATGTAGAAAAAGTTGCCATTGGTACCATTTCCGACAAGGTCTATGTTTGTCAAGACGGTGTGACTACCCTCCCCCTTGGGCACTATTTAACTTCAGACCGGGCCGAATCTGTTATCCATATGGAAAGTCTCGGTTTGAATAAAGTCCAATAAATTTTCACCAAAACCTTTGGGGGGGGGCCTCACGGCCTTGGGGGGGGGCCTCACAGACTGGGGGGGGGGAGGGGTGGGCAGCCACTAGTGGGGGAGCACCGCCACTACCAAAGTTATCTTTTTTTTTACTTAGAGCAGATTTTTTTTCTAAATATACATGTTGCATTCAAATTAAAAAGTGATATTATTTTAAGTGCTTTTTCTAGTGCATTTTTTATAAATTAATTTAAAAAGTGTATTTTTTCTTTGTTTTCTTCTGTAAAGTGCTGTTTTTAATACAAAAAATATGATTCTTTATTGATTTTGTTCTTGAACAGAGGACTAGTAGTAGGGAAATTATTTAGTCATTAGACAACTGTAGTCTACATTTATTTGTCCTGGTGAACTATTGAAGGGAACATGTATCAATTTAAAACACCATTTAGATCGTTTCTGTGTGGACCGTCAATGTCAGGCAAAACAACGCTCTTACCTAAAATGATAAAAAATTGTAATAAAATGTTTGTGGAAAAGCCGAACAAAATCTACTATTGTTACAGTATTTGGCAGGGGTCATACGATAACATAAAAGCAATTGCAACGACGGGATTGCTGCAGAAACAATTCATACAGGGAGATGATGTTTTCAAAATTACTAAGCCAAAATCTTGGCTGATTATTGACAATCTGGCTGAATCTATTGAAAACTGGTCCTAGGAGATACCTCAAATATCCACTGTTCGCTCTCATCATGAACAGATTTCCATTACTCTGGTTCTACACAATCTCTTTCATCAGAGCAAATGTATGCGAACACTTGCATTGAACTGCACCTACAGATGCATTGCATTGAACTGCACCTTGCAGATGTTCGGTGCACCAGAACATCTAAGAAAGGAAGACGCCTCTCTATCTCTGATTCCTGAGTAAATTGAAGTTTTGGATCCAAGAAGTTTAGCAAGTGAAGAAAAGAACCCAGAGAATCATCGTCATGTTCCAACAAATAAAAAATATCACCTTTAAAACCAACCCAAAATTCAGGTTTACCAAAATTTTGCAAAATAACCCTTGCTTCAAGGTCTTCCATGACGATATCAGCCTGTATTGGAGATAGGGGGCCCCCATTGAAAGCCCATATTTTTGTCAATAAAAAATACCTCTATAATGGAAGTAAAAAGAAGTTCTGTTGCAAAGTGCTGTAAGAGAAAGAAGCGTCTGATTCAAAAGAGTAGATTTTTCTGATATAGATGGGTTAGAATTAAGTTTATGCTCCAAAATCATTTCGGCCTTTTGAGGATCACAATTGGTATTCATTGAATCTGCATCACAACTGTCAATTCTTGTATTTGGTTTAATTGAAACTTGCTTTACCTAGGAAATAAAATCGGCGGAATTTGTAATATTGGACTTTTGAGCCTGAATTAGCGGGCGAAATTCAACTGACAAGAATTTCCCTATTTTTGCTGTAGGAGAATTAAAAGAAGAAACAATGGGTCGAAGTGGATTACCGGGCTTATGAACTTTAGGAAGACCATAAAAGCGAGGGGACGTGCATCCGCGCGGGTAAAACCTTTTGTACAATTGATCTGTGATTTCACCTTTTCCTTTTAGATAAAAAAGCTCTTTTCGGACTTCCTGGACAAATTTTTCTGTGGGATCGGTAGCTAATTGTTCATATGTGTTAGAATCATTTACAAATTCTCTGACCTTTTTGTCGTAATCATCTGAATCTAATACAACAACAGTATTGCCTTTATCGGCTTTCGTAATAATCCTGGAATGATCTTTATGTAGTGCGTGTAAGACCAAGTGTTCATTTTTACTAAAAAATTTTAAATTTGGATTATTAACAGAAGGCGAATCCAACAAAGTTTCAACAAATTGTGATCTAACCTCAGCAATCTCTCCATATCCGCACGAGAGTCATGAAATGCCCCCTCTGTGTTCGCGATAATTTCACTATAAGGTATTTTTAAAAGGGCTATCGAAAATTTCAATCCTTTCGACAGAACCTGATTTTGCTCTGTTGTAAGGGGCGTGGAGCTGAGATTTATCACAGCAGGACCAGGATACGCATTTGGGACAAAAGGTGGATTATTAGAGAGTTTTTCTAATTTTAAACTGTATAATTTTTCAAAAAGTCTTTGTCTAGAAATCCTAAAATCATGCTTAAAAGAATTTTCAGCAATAGCCTTAATTTGATGAAAATCAGCATAAGAAAGCGTACATAATATTTCTCGCTCTAGCCTGAAAATATCCTGATTTAACCGGTAGCGCTTGCTTTTGCAATCTCTAATAACATGATTCCAAATACCAAACCCTATATGTTCTGTAAATTGCCGTTCGTTACGTGTGTTTCGCCATCGACGTAAAGTGACCTGGAGATCCCCAGACGGTAAAACCGAGAACATGATTGATTATATCCTGATATCGAAGCGCTGGAAGTCTTCCGTACTAGACACAGTAGCATTACCTGGAGCAGACTTCGACTCTGACCACACTCTCCTGATGTCAAGGTTCAAGCTAAGAATGAGAAAATTGCAAAAAGCAACAAAAATCCCAAGATTCCGGCTGGATCTGCTGCGGGATCCTGCAAAAAGGCAGACCTACACTTCCACACTATCTGAAAAATTCCAAGAGATCCTGGAAAATCATTCTCCCTTGACCACCGCTAATGAGATAGACTCCTTAATCGAGCAGGCTACATCAGCAATCATAGAGACAGCGAATGACGTCCTTGGAAGAAAAATTCCAAATGAAAAACCATGGATCACAGATGAGATCATTGCGCTATGCGAGGATATGTGACTCTTTTGCAATAAATCCGACCGTCACAATTGGGATACTTACAAGCTCCTCAAGAGAAGAGTAGAGCGAGAGATCAGAAAGGCACTACGTAACCACCTGCGGAAGAAATGCGAAGACTGCGAAGTACTGTCCAAGAAGGGAAATAGCGGAGCAGTTTTCAGAATGGTACGCGAGTTAAGCCGGAAAAAAGAGCCGCAAACATCAGTGATCCTGGACAAAGACGGAAATGAGATCTACGATTCAAAGATGAAACTTGAAAGATGGAAAGAATACTTTAACGATAAACTGAATCCCCCAGTAGCTGCGGATCCTAAAATACTAACCCGCTTCCCCATACCCGACCAAGAACTCAGACCACAACCCCCACTCAAGTCAGAAACCGAGTCAGCAATCAAGTCGCTCAAACAAGGAAAAGCCTCTGGCCCAGACGGAGTCACCGCTGAACTCATTAACGTCGGATCGGATGATGTAACTGATCTGTACCATGGCATTTTGTCTGCGGTGTGGGAAACCAGCCACGTACCCCGTCAGTGGTGCAAGGCTGCCATTGTACCCATTCACAAAAAGGGTTCAAAGAAAGAGTACGGAAACTACCGTCCGATCAGCCTCACGAGCCATCAGTCACGTGTCCTGACAAAAGTCCTACTCCGACGCATACAAGCAACAACTGCCTTTGCCATTGGAGAATATTAGGCCGGCTTCCGCCCTGGAAGATCAACAATCGATCAGATATTTGTCGTTCGGCAACTCATGGAACGACACATCAAATTCAACCAAGAACTCTACCAACTATTCGTTGATTTCCGTCAGGCATTTGACCTGATCTGGCGCGAAGGACTATGGTATATCCTCCTTCACTACGGCATCCCTTATGAGATAGTCCAAATAATCAAGAGTCTGTACGACCAGTTCAGAGGCCAAGTAATAACCGTTGATGGGTTGTCGGAAGAGTTTACGACTTCGTCAGGAGTACTCCAGGGTTGCATCTTATCACCACATCTCTTCAACTTCTTTCTAAATGGCGTTTTGTCAATGATGCAGTCGGAATATGGCGCAACAATAAGAGGGGTGCTAATAGAGAATCTTGCTTACGCTGATGATATTGATGAGCTAGCCAACTCTACAAAAGAATTGCAGGCACAAGCTGATAAGTTCTACGATACTACAAAGCCGTTCGGGATGGAGATCAATGCCAGCAAGACCAAAGTCACGGTAACTAAGAGACGTGAACTAGACAACCTGCCCATTATCATCATAGGCGGGAGACAGGTTGAAACGGTTGACCACTTCCTGTACCTTGGTAGCCTACTCTCCTCAGATAATTGCCATAACTCTGACGTGAAAAGTCGACTTGAACTTGCTAGCTCTAGCTTCCGAAGACTAGCCAACCTCTGGAAAAGTAACCACCTATCCAACAAACTCAAAATGCGCCTATTCAACAGTTTAGTAATCCTCATAGTTATTTATGGATGTGAAACATGGACTCTGAAAACCGAAGACGAAATAAAACTTCTAGCTTTTGAGGTGAGATGCCTCCGTCGCATTTCTAGAATCAAATACACTGACCGAATCACAAATGTGGAAGTGCGTCAAAGGCTCCAATCCACTGAAACTATACTCAGTAAAATCAAGAAGCAACAACTGCGCTGGTTCGGCCACGTCAAGCGAATGGAACCAAGCCGCCAGTAGAGAGGGGGGTACCAGCGCGTACGGGAGTCCATATATGGGCATAGAGTCCCTAGGGAGATGGTTTTTCTCACTGAGAATGAAAAAACAGAATTTTTCTAACTTGAAAAAACAGGATTTTTCTCACTTTTATGGATGTTTCTTGGGTGGTTATGAGTTTTAGTCAATTTACTTGTTGTTTTTCTTGGATCTCAACAGCAATTTATGTCTGTTTTTCTGGTTTTTGTCAGTGAGAATGAAAAAACACGATTTGTCTCACTTTGATGGATGTTTCTTGGACGGTTATGAGTGTTAGTTAATTTATTTGTTGTTTTTTATGGATGTCAACAGCATTTATGTCTGTTTTTATGGTTTTGTCACTGAGAATGAAAAAACAAGATTTTTCTCACTTGAAAAAACAGGATTTTTCTCACTTTGATTGATTTTTTCCGGATACCAAAAACAATTGAGGGATGTTTCTTGGCCGTAAACAGCAATTGATGTATATTTTTAAGCTTTGTGTCACTGAAAAGGATAAAAGAATATTCTAATTACTTTGATTGATTTTTTCTGGATATCAACAACAATTGAGGGATTTTTCCTGGCTGTCAACAGCAATTTATGTATGTTTTTATGGTTTTTGTCACTGAGAATGAAAAAACAGGATTTTTCTCACTTTGATGGATGTTTCCTGGATGGCAACAACAATTGAAGGATGTTTCTTGGCTGTCAACGACCCCGTTCGGGGAAGCATATTTTTTTTGTTATTCTAAGTGACCGTTGGAAGAATACAAGTAAGGTATTTTCTACAAACTGTCTACTAATTTTCCCGGAACCCAGGCAGGGTAGGAATAGAGGTACGAGATACCGTCATTATTATATTGACATTGGGGTTTGTTACCTCCAAGGAGAGAGTTAGAGATTTCTAGTGGTAACCCAAGGGTGGTTACATTTGGCTATAGAAAGTGGCCACTTGACCACTCGATCGCGTTATCATACCCTGGGACAGAGTATTCTGTAAATAGGGTAGTATACCATACCCGATATTTGCAGAACCGGTGTGGTAGACGCGGGCATCACATTATAATTTGGGCCCGCGGCTTTCCCCTCCAATAATTGGTGACACCCGTACCTTAATCACCCAATATTCACTTTATTCATAGGTCAATTATATGAACTGCTCAATATTTACCAAAGAATGAGCAATATTGCACCAAAAAGACAGGTATACTAAAAAAAATAATCCTTTTCTGTGGATGCTATATTTATGCGGGCCTATATAGGTTTGATAAGATTTTTGAAGAATCAAAGTCTTAGTTGGGGGAGGGGGCAAACTGTTGCCAGGTATTAAAATCATCCACATCCGTTCTGCTTGCTGAATTTTAAGCAGGACTGAGTTTAAAACAACTATGTCTTTGCCAAGCTTTGCTTAAGGACAAAGCTTGGCAGAAGTACTAAGTGCTTTTTTTCAATTTTAAGGAAAGCTAATTGTAGAATAGGCTAATCACCCCTTTTAACATTCCCCAGAGCTTATACAGTAAGCAAGTAGTCTTGTACAAGATTAATCTTGCACAAGGAGAAAAAAGTGCCTTGTATTTCTATCCAAGCCTTTTTCCTTTTTTGCATACTTATCTCAGCCATGGTTTTTAACACTATTAAAAAAAGGATGTTTTTTCAACTGAAAGTAAGGAGCAATATTAAAACTTTAAACGAACAGAAATTACCACGTATTTAAAGAGGCATCCAGGAAACATCCATCAAAGTGAGAAAAATCCTGTTTTTTCAAGTGAGAAAAATCTTGTTTTTTCATTCTCAGTGACAAAACCATAAAAACAGACATAAATGCTGTTGACATCCATAAAAAACAACAAATAAATTAACTAACACTCATAACCGTCCAAGAAACATCCATCAAAGTGAGAAAAATCCTGCTTTTTCATTCTCAATGACAAAAACCATAAAAACAGACATAAATTTCTGTTGACATCCAAGAAAAACAACAAATAAATTAACTAACACTCATAACAATCCAAGAAACATCCATAAAAGTGAGAAAAACTATGTTTTTTCAAATGAGAAAAATCCTGTTTTTTCATTCTCAGTGAGAAAATCCATCTCCATTGGGACTCTAAGCCCATATATTGACTCCCGTCCGTGCTGGTACCCCCATCTCTACTGCCGCCTTCCGAAAATCGCCCTTGAAGGATCCCTCCATGGCCTTCGTCCACGAGGCAGGCCACGAAAACGATGGATGAAGAACATCCACTTCGACAACGTCAAGATAGCCCCGTTATCACGTATCGCACCAGATAGAGAAATGTACCGAGCCCTTACGCATGAGCTAGCAAGAGGAGTGGCCCCAAAACGTCCCACGAGGATGGCCGGGACCTAAGTAAGTAAGAACGTGTGTTTAAGTGAAGTGAATATCGCATTGACTTGGGTAAAATACGGTTCAATTTAGAATTATGAAGAATATACTGTTGATTAATCAAATTAGCTTTTTTTTCTCACAAGAGATATGAATGTAGTATCAACATTGGTAGAATGCTCCCCATAAGCATAACGAAGATCATTTCTTAAATCACATTGGCCTGACATCACATAAAGAAAGAAAAAAAAACGAGCAAAAATGGGGTTTTTTATAGGCCAAATGAAAGTACTGAAAAAAAAACACAAGAAAGCGAATATTTCGAGAGGACAAACGCCTCTCTTCTTCAGCGCGAAACGAAATAATGTATCCAAAAACAAACGCAGAAAGTCAATGTGAAAAGAACCAAAAAACCAAAGAAAAAACCAAAAATTTAAAAGATGAATAAACTTCAATAAAAGCCAAAAATTAAAAGAATTAAAACCAAATGCCTAACAACCATAAAAGCGAGTTATTGGCCAATATCTGCGATTTGCACAAAATCTAAAAAATTATGAACTGCCATCGACGGATACTAGCGAACAACTGAGAGAGAAAAGAAAACAATTCATTTACTGAAAAAACAAAACGAACCAGCAATTGAATAAGTTGGAGAACTATGTCATTTGACTTTGGATTTTAGTCATTGCATTTCTTGTAGACACCCCTTGAGACCTAAGGGGTTGTTCACGTGTTTGATTAAGTGATAGGGATGGTGGTGCAAGGTGTATTTCAGGGAAAACAAAAATATCGGCTTCTCATTCGGGAAAACGAAAATGTGATTGATTTATTTTTAAATCACCATAATCCCTGTTCAAAGCTAGATCTAAATGCTGGTATATAAAAATTTCAACAGCTTCTCTGTAGTGCTGGACAATACCTTGGCCATGCGAAATTGGGCTAGCTCGATTAAACAAAATAGTATGGTCTGGTTTTTCAAAAATTTGCTCTGCATGGGCAGAGTCAAAATTTTCTGGTTTTTTTCGCTTTTTAAATATAATATTAACTGAAATAGAGGGCTGAGTTAATCTACCCGTTATTCACTGATCAGTTCTTCCGATATACCAAAGACCACACGAACAATGAATAGTGTAGACACCGGAGTTTTCTCCTATCGGGATAGGGTCTTTACCTTGATAAATTTGGGACCTGATAGTTTTGTCACTTCTCTAGTTGATAGAGCATTGAAAGTTTGTTCAACACGCTTCTTGGAATTAGAGCTCAACCACCTTAGAGATATTTTATTTGGCAATGGGTATCCAAGTAGTTTAATAAATTATGTAATTGCAAAACGCATTAAAAGATTATCAGATAGTTCCACAGAAAACACAAATCAAAGGGAAAATTTAGCTTATCTTGGTCTCCCATATGTTAAAGGGGTTTCAGACCACATTTCAAAACATCTAAGAAAAAATAATATTTACACTTATTATAGACCCAGAAAAGCTATCAGGTCCCAAATTTATCTAGGTAAAGACCCTATCCCGATAGGTGAAAACTCCGGTGTCTACAGAATTCCTTGTTCGTGTGTCATGTGACTTAAAGCATGTCATTTTTTAGCGGCCTGACTCCATGAAAGATGTCATAAAAAGAAAAGACCTCAGAGAAAAATTAAGAATTTTGGGCTTAAAAAGAGAACCTTTTAGGAAATTTGGGACGTAAGGATTTTTCGAAAGCTTTGAACTGATTGGCTATCTCAGAATTTTTGCTCAATAGTTTTTTTACCTTATTCTGATCAAAATTATATTTTTATGACGTACAATTAAAATAACCAATGTTGGCCCTTTGTTGTGGCTCAATGTATATTTTAACTTGAATGGACGTTAGAAGTCAGGGTATTCACTCGAATGAGCCTTCTTCCATATCTCACGATAACTTGTTTCATACGATCATATTGGGAAGAGTGAAAGTATGAAATTAAAAAAAAAGAAAAAAGAAAACCGCACCAAAATCTATTTCCGAGAAAATGCCAGGTTTTATGCATTTTTACGCCTTAGGCGATTTAAACAACCGTTTTTCAATTCACTTACACATTGAATTGTGGATTGGTTTGATTGATGGCAGGATTGGTTTTGGAATCAGAACCCTTTTGGTCCCCTTCCTTTTTCAGCACTTTTTCACGCTAATAACCGTCGATATCTGTCTTTAAACTTATTAAAATTACATATTTGGTATTGGCCTAAACTAATGTCTTTATTATTTTTGTATGCATATTCTTGAAATTTGCTGTTTTTCAGTATTGTCGAGGTTCACTATTAACTTACCGTTTGTAAGCATGAAGGGCTTGAAAGACAAAGCAAAGAACCGCTGCAAAGAATGCCTGAAACACAAACCGCATGTATTGCACCACAGTTCAGTTCTACGAAAATAAGCAATATCTACAAGGAACTTTTAATTAAAAGTTAATTAGAAAGAAAAAAGTACTCTGCCCTTTACTCATTGAGCCTCTTCAGAATCAAGGCAAAGATCTGAAAATAAGAAGTAATCTTTCTAATTAAATTTAAAGCTGAGCCTAGGCGCTTCATCGTCAGTAGAAATTGTATCGTAAATGCAATTAATGTCCAGTTTTTGTGTCTCCCTTCCAAGTTTAAATGATAATAAACGAGCCTCTAAAAATGCATCACTCGATTTCCATGGAAAGAAATCTCCAATTGACATATGGTAAGGTTTTTAGGTTACGATATTTAATTTTACTAGTTCATGAAGTAAATTTACATAAAGAGAATATTCACAACTAATTTACACAAGCCTTTTGAAAGAACTACTCCCAGTCCTTTCGTGCTATAGTGAGGGGGGGTGTCTCCCCCAAACGTCGAATTTGTAAGATCTTTAATATAATTGCTTTTACATTCCATGTTCTTGCTCATCAGCTTAAATATCAGTTTTCCTAGCCTAGAAATATCATATGAAGCTTTTTTTCTCAAGTCAGCTGTGAAAGATCCTTCAGCAAACTGAAGCTCACTAAGACAAGATTAAGAACTACAATATCAGATGATCTCTTGGAAGCAATTATGTTGACGTCATGTGAACGGGAGCTGCTTGATTCAGCGCGGTTTAAATATGTTTTAGAAGACGTGACAAGAGATACAAAGACTTTAACATCGCTTTTGTCACTGGTTTTTTCCTCTTTTAGTCCAGTTATTTCATTTTTTATCTGATCAACCTTCTGTCTGATCAAAATAAAAAATTTCATTTTGTATTTTGTAACTTGATGGAGAGTACAAAAACTCTTAGTGGTGTTAAACATGTTCACAAAAAACAATGTTCATGCAATTTAAAGACTTTTCGTTTTTTGCGAATCACATTTTGATGCTAATGGAATAATTTTCATAAGTAAAATATTTTGGATTAATAAACATCCTTATAAATGAATATGAAATAAAAACTTTATAGATAGAATTCGTGTCAAGGCTAGGCAGTAATTTTACTCTATTTCAGAAGCCATTTTTTAGGTAAAACTAACAAGAAATGACATATCATCGTCATCAGGAAATAAAATGTGGATGTAAAATATGTACTCAATCCAGACGTTTTGGAGATGTCTTAGTCTTATTTTTTAGAAGTGAGCATATTCTGAAAAAATTGTATGTAAAATATCAAGCCGGTGCACACGTGCTCCGTGTGGTCGCATTATTTTAGGCCTGTAGATATGACTCCACCTTTGAACACTTTTTTATTTGTAGTGAAGGTGCTCCCATTATACATTGATGTGCACTGTCTGAACCTTTAAGAGAATTTGGAAACTTTCTATGACGCTGATTCAAAAATGAACATTGGAGAAGATACTTCATCAAACAATCTCATCAAACAAACATCACTGATAAACCTTTCAGAAAATCATAGTCCTCTTCCTAAAGTTTTGAAAAGTTTGAAATATAGTTTGTTGATATATATATATATATATATATATATATATATATATATATATATATATATATATATATATATATATATATATATATATATATATATATATATATATATATATCAATAAACTATATTTCAAACTTTTCAAAACTTTAGGAAGAGGACTATGATTTTCTGAAAGGTTTATCAGTGATGTTTGTTTGATGAGATTGTTTGATGAAGTATCTTCTCCAATGTTCATTTTTGAATCAGCGTCATAGAAAGTTTCCAAATTCTCTTAAAGGTTCAGACAGTGCACATCAATGTATATTGGGAGCACCTTCACTACAAATAAAAAAAAGTGTTCAAAGGTGGAGTCATATCTACAGGCCTAAAATAATGCGACCACACGGAGCACGTGTGCACCGGCTTGATATTTTACATACAATTTTTTCAGAATATGCTCACTTCTAAAAAATAAGACTAAGACATCTCCAAAACGTCTGGATTGAGTACATATTTTACATCCACATTTTATTTCCTGATGACGATGATATGTCATTTCTTGTTAGTTTTACCTAAAAAAATGGCTTCTGAAATAGAGTAAAATTACTGCCTAGCCTTGACACGAATTCTATCTATAAAGTTTTTATTTCATATTCATTTATAAGGATGTTTATTAATCCAAAATATTTTACTTATGAAAATTATTCCATTAGCATCAAAATGTGATTCGCAAAAAACAAAAAGTCTTTAAATTGCATGAACATTGTTTTTTGTGAACATGTTTAACACCACTGAGAGTTTTTCTACTCTCCATCAAGTTACAAAATACAAAATGAAATTTTTTATTTTGATCAGACAGAAGGTTGATCAGATAAAAAATGAAATAACTGGACTAAAAGAGGAAAAAACCAGTGACAAAAGCGATGTTAAAGTCTTTGTATCTCTTGTCACGTCTTCTAAAACATATTTAAACCGCGCTGAATCAAGCAGCTCCCGTTCACATGACGTCAACATAATTGCTTCCAAGAGATCATCTGATATTGTAGTTCTTAATCTTGTCTTAGTGAGCTTCAGTTTGCTGAAGGATCTTTCACAGCTGACTTGAGAAAAAAAGCTTCATATGATATTTCTAGGCTAGGAAAACTGATATTTAAGCTGATGAGCAAGAACATGGAATGTAAAAGCAATTATATTAAAGATCTTACAAATTCGACGTTTGGGGGAGACACCCCCCTCACTATAGCACGAAAGGACTGGGAGTAGTTCTTTCAGATGGCTTGTGTAAATTAGTTGTGAATATTCTCTTTATGTAAATTTACTTCATGAACTAGTAAAATTAAATATCGTAACCTAAAAACCTTACCATATGTCAATTGGAGATTTCTTTCCATGGAAATCGAGTGATGCATTTTTAGAGGCTCGTTTATTATCATTTAAACTTGGAAGGGAGACACAAAAACTGGACATTAATTGCGTTTACGATACAATTTCTACTGACGATGAAGCGCCTAGGCTCAGCTTTAAATTTAATTAGAAAGATTACTTCTTATTTTCAGATCTTTGCCTTGATTCTGAAGAGGCTCAATGAGTAAAGGGCAGAGTACTTTTTTCTTTCTAATTAACTTTTAATTAAAAGTTCCTTGTAGATATTGCTTATTTTCGTAGAACTGAACTGTGGTGCAATACATGCGGTTTGTGTTTCAGGCATTCTTTGCAGCGGTTCTTTGCTTTGTCTTTCAAGCCCTTCATGCTTACAAACGGTAAGTTAATAGTGAACCTCGACAATACTGAAAAACAGCAAATTTCAAGAATATGCATACAAAAATAATAAAGACATTAGTTTAGGCCAATACCAAATATGTAATTTTAATAAGTTTAAAGACAGATATCGACGGTTATTAGCGTGAAAAAGTGCTGAAAAAGGAAGGGGACCAAAAGGGTTCTGATTCCAAAACCAATCCTGCCATCAATCAAACCAATCCACAATTCAATGTGTCAGTGAATTGAAAAACGGTTGTTTAAATCGCCTAAGGCGTAAAAATGCATAAAACCTGGCATTTTCTCGGAAATAGATTTTGGTGTGGTTTTCTTTTTTCTTTTTTTTTAATTTCATACTTTCACTCTTCCCAATATGATCGTATGAAACAAGTTATCGTGAGATATGGAAGAAGGCTCATTCGAGTGAATACCCTGACTTCTAACGTCCATTCAAGTTAAAATATACATTGAGCCACAACAAAGGGCCAACATTGGTTATTTTAATTGTACGTCATAAAAATATAATTTTGATCAGAATAAGGTAAAAAAACTATTGAGCAAAAATTCTGAGATAGCCAATCAGTTCAAAGCTTTCGAAAAATCCTTACGTCACAAATTTCCTAAAAGGTTCTCTTTTTAAGCCCAAAATTCTTAATTTTTCTCTGAGGTCTTTTCTTTTTATGACATCTTTCATGGAGTCAGGCCGCTAAAAACATGACATGCATTAAGTCACATGACACACGAACAAGGAATTCTGTAGACACCGGAGTTTTCACCTATCGGGATAGGGTCTTTACCTAGATAAATTTGGGACCTGATAGTTTTTCTGGGTCTATAATAAGTGTAAATGTTATTTTTTCTTAGATATTTTGAAATGAGGTCTTACACCTTTTTAACGTATGGGAGACCAAGATAAACTGAATTTTCCCTTTGATTTGTGTTTTCTGTGTAACTATTTGATAATCTTTTAATGCGTTTTGCAATTACAAAATTTATTAAAATAATTGGATACCCATTGCCAAATAAAATATCTCTAAGGTGGTTGAGCTCTAATTCCAAGATTCGTGTTGAACAAACTTTCAATGCTCTATCAACTAGAGAAGTGACAAAACTATCAGGTCCCAAATTTATCAAGGTAAAGACCATATTTCGATAGGTGAAAACTCCGGTGTCTACAGAATTCATTGTTCGTGTGGTCTTTGGTGTATCGGAAGAACTAATCAGTGAATAACGGGTAGATTAACTCAGCCCTCTAGTTCAGTTAATATTATATTTAAAAAGCGAAAAAAACCAGAAAATTTTGACTCTGCCCATGCAGAGCAAATTTTTGAAAAACCAGACCATACTATTTTGTTTAATCGAGCTAGCCCAATTTCGCATGGCCAAGGTATTGTCCAGCACTACAGAGAAGCTGTTGAAATTTATATATACCAACATTTAGGTCTAGCTTTGAACAGAGATTCTAGTGATTTAAGAATAAACGAGTCAAAATTCGGTTTCCTCAAAAGAGAAGCCGATACTTTAGTATTCCCTGAAATAAACCTTGAACCACTTTCCCAGTCATATAATCAAACACGTGAACAACCCCTTAGGTCTCAAAGGGTGTCTGCAAGAAATGCATTAATTAAAATCCAAAGTCAGATGACATAGTTTTCCAACTTATTTAATTGCTGGTTAGTTTTGTTTTTTGAGTGAATGAATTGTTTTCTGTTCTCTCTCAGTTGTTCGCTAGTATCCGTCGATGGTAGTTGATAATTTTTTAGATTTTTTGCAAATTACAGATGTTGGCAAATAACTCACTTTTATGGTTGTTAGGTATTTGGTATTAATTCTTTCAATTTTTGGCTTTTATTGAATTTTATTCATCTTTTAAATTTTTGGTTTTTTCTTTGGTTTTTTTGTTTCTTTTCACATTGACTTTCCGCGTTTGTTTTTGGATACATTATTTAGTTTCGCGCTGAAGAAGAGAGGCGTTTGTCTTCTCAAAATATTCGCTTTCTTGTGTTTTTTTTTCAGTACTTTCATTTGGCCTATAAAAAACCCCATTTTTGCTCGTTTTTTTTTCTTTCTTTATGTGATGTCAGGCCAATGTGTAAGAAATTATCTTCGTCATGCTTATGGGGAGCATTCAACCAATGTTGTTACTACATTCATATCTCTTGTGAGAAAAAAAAGCCAATTTGATTAATCAACAGTATATTCTTCATAATTCTAAAATGAACCGTATTTTACCCAAGTCAATGCAACATTCACTTCACTTAAACACACGTTCTTACTTACTTAGGTCCCGGCCATCCTCGTGGGACGTTTTGGGGCCACTCCTCTTGCTAGCTCATGCGTAAGGGCTCGGTACATTGCTCTATCTGGTGCGATACGTGATAACGGGGCTATCTTGATGTTGTCGAAGTGGATGTTCTCCATCCATCGTTTTCGTGGCCTGCCTCGTGGACGAAGGCCATGGAGAGATCCTTCAAGGGCGATTTTCGGAAGGCGGCAGTAGAGAGGGGGGTACCAGCGCGGACGGGAGTCCATATATGGGCATAGAGTCCCAAGGGAGATGGTTTTTCTCACTGAGAATGAAAAAACAGGTTTTTTCTCACTTGAAAAAACATAGTTTTTCTCACTTTTATGGATGTTTCTTGGATTGTTATGAGTGTTGGTCAATTTATTTGTTGTTTTTCTTGGATGTCAACAGCAATTTATGTCTGTTTTTATGGTTTTTGTGGGTGAGAATGAAAAAACAGGATTTGTCTCACTTTGATGGATGTTTCTTGGACGGTCATGAGTGTTAGTTAATTTATTTGTTGTTTTTTATGGATGCCAACATCAATTTATTATCTGTTCTTATGGTTTTTGTCACTGAGAATGAAAAAACAAGATTTTTCTCACTTGAAAAAACAGGATTTTTCTCACTTTGATGGATGTTTCCTGGATCCCTGTTCAAATACGTGGTAATTTCTGTTCGTTTAAAGTTTTAATATTGCTCCTTACTTTCAGTTGAAAAAACATCCTTTTTTTAATAGTGTTAAAAACCATGGCTGAGATAAGTATGCAAAAAAGGAAAAAGGCTTGGATAGAAATACAAGGCACTTTTTTCTCCTTGTGCAAGATTAATCTTGTACAAGACTACTTGCTTACTGTATAAGCTCTGGGGAATGTTAAAAGGGGTGATTAGTCTATTCTACAATTAGCTTTCCTTAAAATTGAAAAAAAAGCACTTAGTACTTCTGCCAAGCTTTGTTCTTAAGCAAAGCTTGGCAAAGACATAGTTGTTTTAAACTCAGTCCTACTTAAAATTCAGAAAGCAGAACGGATGTGGATGATTTTAATACCTGGCAACAGTTTACCCCCTCCCCCAACTAAGACTTTGATTCTTCAAAAATCTTATCAAACCTATATAGGCCCGCATAAATATAGCATCCACAGAAAAGGATTATTTTTTTTAGTATACCTGTCTTTTTGGTGCAATATTGCTCATTCTTTGGTAAATATTGAGCAGTTCATATAATTGACCTATGAATAAAGTGAATATTGGGTGATTAAGGTACGGGTGTCACCAATTATTGGAGGGGAAAGCCCCGGCCCCAAATTATAATGTGATGCCCGCGTCTACCACACCGGTTCTGCAAATATCGGGTTTGGTATACTACCCTATTTACAGTATACCCTGTCCCAGGGTATGATAACGCGATCGAGTGGTCAAGTGGCCACTTTCTATAGCCAAATGTAACCACCCTTGGGTTACCACTAGAAATCTCTAACTCTCTCCTTGGAGGTAACAAACCCCAATGTCAATATAATAATGACGGTATCTCGTAACTCTATTCCTACCCTGCAAGGGTTCCGGGAAAATTAGTAGACAGTTTGTAGAAAATACCTTACTTGTATTCTTCCAACGGTCACTTAGAATAACAAAAAAATATGCTTCCCCGAACGGGGTCGTTGACAGCCAAGAAACATCCTTCAATTGTTGTTGCCATCCAGGAAACATCCATCAAAGTGAGAAAAATCCTGTTTTTTCATTCTCAGTGACAAAAACCATAAAAACATGCATAATTTGCTTTTGACATCCAAGAAACATCCTTCAATTGTTGTTGACATCCAGGAAACATCCATCAAAGTGAGAAAAATATTGTTTTATCCTTCTCAGTGACAAAACCCATAAAAACATGCATAAATTTCTGTTGGCGGCCAAGAAACGTCCTGCAATTGTTGTTGGTATCCGAAAAACATCCATCAAAGTGAGAAAAATCCTGTTTTTTCAAGTGATAAAAATCTTGTTTTTTCATTCTCAGTGACAAAACCATAAAAACAGACATAAATTGCTGTTGACATCCATAAAAAACAACAAATAAATTAACTAACACTCATAACCATCCAAGAAACTTCCATCAAAGTGAGACAAATCGTGTTTTTTCATTCTCACTGACAAAAACCATAAAAACAGACATAAATTGCTGTTGACATCCAAGAAAAACAACAAATAAATTAACCAACACTCATAACCATCCAAGAAACATCCATAAAAGTTAGAAAAACCATTTTTTTTCAAGTGAGAAAAATCCTGTTTTTTCATTCTCAGTGAGAAAAACCATCTCCCTAGGGACTCTATGCCCATATATGGACTCCTGTCCGCGCTGGTACCCCCCTCTCTACTGGTGGCTTGGTTCCATTCGCTTGACGTGGCCGAACCAGCGCAGTTGTTGCTTCTTGATTTTACTGAGTATAGTTTCAGTGGATTGGAGCCTTTGACGCACTTCCACATTTGTGATTCGGTCAGTGTATTTGATTCTAGAACTGCGATGGAGGCATCTCACCTCAAAAGCTAGAAGTTTTATTTTGTGTTCGGTTTTCAGAGTCCATTTTTCACATCCATAAATAACTATAGGGATTACTAAACTGTTGAATAGGCGCAGTTTGAGTTTGTTTGATAGGTGGTTACTTTTCCAGAGGTTGGCTAGTCTTCGGAAGCTAGAGCTAGCAAGTGCAAGTCGACGTTTCACGTCAGAGTTATGGCAATTATCTGAGGAGAGTAGGCTACCAAGGTACAGAAAGTGGTCAACCGTTTCAACCTGTCTCCCGCCTATGATGATAATGGGCGGGTTGTCTAGTTGACGTCTCTTAGTTACCATGACTTTGGTCTTGCTGGCATTGATCTCCATCCCAAACGGCTTTGTAGTATCGTAGAGTTTATCAGCTTGTGCCTGCAATTCTTGTGTAGAGTTGGCTAGCTCATCAATATCATCAGCGTAAGCAAGATTCTCTATTAGCACCCCTCCTATTGGAGCGCCATATTCCGACTGCATCATTGACAAAACGGCATTTAGAAAGAAGTTGAAGAGATGTGGTGATAAGATGCAACCCTGGAGTACTCCTGACGAAGTCGTAAACTCTTCTGACAACCCATCAACGGTTATTACTTGGCCTCGGAACTGGTTGTACAGACTCTTGATTATTTGGACTATCTCATAAGGGATGCCGTAGTGAAGGAGGATATACCACAGTCCTTCGCGCCATATCAGGTCAAATGCCTGACGGAAATCAACTAATAGCTGGTAGAGTTCTTGGTTGAATTCAATATGTCGTTCCATGAGTTGTCAAACGACAAATATCTGATCGATTGTTGATCTCCAGTGCGGAAGCCAGCCTAATATACTCCAATGACAAAGACAGTTGCTGCTTGTATGCGTCGGAGTAGGACTTTTGTCAGGAAAAGTGACTGGTTGCTCGTGAGGGTGATCGGACAGTAGTTTCCGTACTCTTTCTTTGACCCCTTTTTGTAAATGGGTACAATGGCAGCCTTGCACCACTGACGGGGTACGTGGCTGGTTTCCCACACCGCAGACACAATGCCATGGTACAGATCACTTACATCATCCGATCCGACGTTAATGAGTTCAGCGGTGACTCCGTCTGGGCCAGGGGTTTTTCCTTGTTTGAGCGACTTGATTGCTGACTCGGTTTCTGACTTGAGTGGGGGTGGTGGTCTGAGTTCTTGGTCGGGTATTGGGAAGCGGGTTAGTATTTTAGGATCCGCAGCTACTGGGGGATTCAGTTTATCGTTAAAGTATTCTTTCCATCTTTCAAGTTTCATCTTTGAATCGTAGATCTCATTTCTGTTTTTTTCCAGGATCACTAATGTTTGCGGCTCTTTATTACGAGTTAACTCGCGTACCATTCTGAAAACTTCTCTGCTATTCCCTTTCCTGGACAATACTTCGCAGTCTTCACATTTCTTCCGTAAGTGGTTACGTAGTGCCTTTCTGATCTCTCGCTCTACTCTTCTCTTGAGGAGCTTGTAAGTATCCCAATTGTGACGGTCGGATTTATTGCAAAAGAGTCACATATCCTCGCATAGCGCAATGATCTCATCTGTGATCCATGGTTTTTCATTTGGAATTTTTCTTCCAAGGACGTCATTCGCTGTCTCTATGATTGCTGATGTAGCCTGCTCGGTCAGGGAGTCTATCTCATTAGCGGTGGTCAAGGGAGAATGATTTTCCAGGATCTCTTGGAATTTTTCAGATAGTGTGGAAGTGTAGGTCTGCCTTTTTGCAGGATCCCGCAGCAGATCCAGCCGGAATCTTGGGATTTTTGTTGCTTTTTGCAATTTTCTCATTCTTAGCTTGAACCTTGACATCAGGAGAGTGTGGTCAGAGTCAAAGTCTGCTCCAGGTAATGCTACTGTGTCTAGTACGGAAGACTTCCAGCGCTTCGATATCAGGATATAATCAATCATGTTCTCGGTTTTACCGTCTGGGGATCTCCAGGTCACTTTACGTCGATGGCGAAACACACGTAACGAACGGCAATTTACAGAACATATAGGGTTTGGTATTTTGAATCATGTTATTAGAGATTGCAAAAGCAAGCGCTACCGGTTAAATCAGTATATTTCCAGGCTTGAGCGAGAAATATTATGTACGCTCTTTTATGCTGATTTTCATCAAATTAAGGCTATTGCTGAAAAATTCTTTTAAGTATGATTTTAGGATTTCTAGATAAAGACTTTTTGAATAATTATACAGTTTAAAATTAGAAAAACTCTCTAATAATCCACCTTTTGTCCCAAATGCGTACCCTGGTCCTGTTGTGATAAATGTCAGCTCCACGCCCCTTACAACAGAGCAAAATCAGGTTCTGTCGAAAGGATTGAAATTTTCGATAGCCCTTTTAAAAATACCTTATAGTGAAATTATCGCGAACACAGAGGGGGCATTTCATGACTCTCGTGCGGATATGGAGAGATTGCTGAGGTTAGATCACAACTTGTTTAAACTTTGTTGAATTCGCATTCTGTTCATAATCCAAATTAAAAAATTTTTAGTAAAAATGCACACTAGGTCTTACACGCCCTACATAATGATCATTCCAGAATTATTACCAAAGCCAATAAAGGGAATACTTTTGTTGTCTTAGATTCAGATGATTAAGACAGAAAAGTCAGAGAAATTGTAAATGATTCTAACACATATGAACAAATAGCTACCAATCTCACAGAAAAATTTGTCCTGGAAGTCCGAAAAGAGTTTTCTTATCTAAAATGAAAAGGTGAGATCACAGATCAATTGTGCAAATGTTTTACCCGAGCGGCTGCACATCTCCTCGCTTTTATGGTCTTCCAAAAATTCATAAGCCCGCTAATCCACTCCGACCCATTGTTTCTTCTTTTAATTCTCCTACAGCAAAAATAGGGAAATTCTTATCAGTTGTATTTCCCCCACTAATTCAGGCTCAAAAGTCCTATATTAAAAATTCCGCTGATTTCGTTTCCTAGGTAAAGCAAGTTTTGGTTAAACCAAATACAAGAATTGGCAGTTTTGATGCAGATTCAATGAATACCAATTGTGATCCTCAAAAGGCCGAAATGATTTTGGAGCATAAACTTAATTCTAACCCATGTATATCAGAAGAATCTACTCTTTTGAATCAGACACTTCTTTCTCTTACAGCACTTTGCAACAGAACTTCTTTTTACTTCCATTATAGAGGCATTTTTTATTGACAAAAATATGGGCTTTCAATGGGGGCCCCCTATCTCCAATACAGGCTGATATCGTCATGGAATACCTTGAAGAAAGGGCTATTTTGCAAAGTTTTTGTAAACCTGAATTTTGGGTTCGTTTTAAAGATGATATTTTTTATCTTCTGGAGCATAGCGACGAGTATCTGAGTTCTTTTCTTCACTTGCTCAATTCCTGAGATCCAAAATATAAATTTACTCGGGAGTCAGAGGTAGAGAGGTGTCTCCCCTTCTTAAATGTTCTGGTGCACCGAAATGATACATGTTTCGAGTTTAGTGTCTATAGAAACCAACACATAGGCCTAATGACCGTTAATTAAATTATTCCCCTAATCATTCTCCTGCTGTGAAAAGAGGAGTTGTCACTTCTCTAGTTAATAGAGCATTAAAAGTTTGTTCAACACGCTTCTTGGATTTAGAGCTCAGCCACTTTAGAAATATTTTATTTGGGAATGGGTATCCAATTAGTTTAATAAATTCTGTAATTGCAAAACGCATTAAAAGATTATCGGATAGTTCCACAGAAAACATAAATCAAAGGGAAAATTTAGTTTATCTTGGTCTCCCATACGTTAAAGGGGTTTCAGACCACATTTCAAAACAGCTAAGAAAAAATAACATTTACACTTATTATAGACCCAGAAAATATTTTTGAGTTAGTCTGCATTTAGACCCCGTTCGGGGAAACATATTTTTTTTGTTATTGTAAGTGACCGCTGGAAGAATACAAGTAAGGAATTTTCTACAAACTGTGTACTAGTTTTCCCGGAGCCCAGGCAGGGTAGGAATAGAGTTACGAGATACCGTCATTATTATATTGACATTGGGGTTTGTTACCTCCAAGGAGAGAGTTAGAGATTTCTAGTGGTAACCCAAGGGTGGTTACATTTGGCTATAGAAAGTGGCCACTTGACCACTCGATCGCGTTATCATACCCTGGGACAGGGTATACTGTAAATAGGGTAGTATACCAATATACTACCCTATTTACATACCCTATGAATACTGACACATACCCTATATGAATACATACCCAAGTTGAAGTTTTATTTTTGCTCCTTACTTTCAGTTGAGAAAATTTGTTTTTTATTTAATTTCTGATCGTTTTTGAATGATGCAAGGACTTAGCTAACTGAAAGTGTGTTATAAAGACATAATTAGATGTGTGGCAAACGTGAGGTGCCATCTTAGAACAAACTTTCACAAGAGTAGGGTTCAGAACAATCAGACATCAATGCTGCAGTACAAAGAAATTCCCAAGAAATAACATGCTGTGTCTATAATTGAAGTCAGCTTGAAGCTTACGTCGTGGGTCGTCTTGGAAGACATTCCCATTACAAAAATGGACACTTTAATTCCAGTCCTGAAAAATGCTTTTGGAAACTCAGAACTTTGTAAAAGCTTCAATCAGGGCAGAACTAAAACTAGTGGGATAATTAGACACGTCATTGCCCCTGTAGAAAGAGATGTGCTTTCTGGCGAACTGAAGAAAGCTCATGTCTCTTTAATAGTTGACGAATCTACCAATAAATCTTGGCAGAAGGTCTTGGTCCTTATAGCAAAGTACAAAGACTCCAAAGATATAGTGCGAGAAGACATTCTGGGGCTTTTGCCAGAAGTGTCTAATACTTGGACATTTTGAAAGCCTAGGAATACCTTTGCAAAATTTGATGGCGATTGGCTTTGACAATGCCAGTGTTAACACTGGACATCAAAAAGGTGTTGGTACGCTGTTAAAAGAATATGTGCCAGATTTGCCTGCGCTTGGCTGCACTAGCCATTCCGTTGTTCTCTGTTCTGCATATGCCGCTAAGAAGTTGCCAGATGGAATTAACATTTTTATTCGTGACGTAGTTGTATATGTGGCAAATAGCCCAAAAAGACAGGATGGATTAAAGATCTAACAAGATTTCTGTCATGTGGAAAACCATAAGCTTTTGCAGACTTCAAGTACGCGATGGCTCACCCTTGAAGCTTCCATTGAATGGATCCTTGAGCAGTGGACCCACTCCTTTTATTTTTTACCAACCATGGAGAAGGTGACTCCGTTGGAGATAGAGGAGCCAAAATAAGCCTAATAAAATTCTTGCTTTTATGCGTGATTCATCTGTGAAAGTTACTTAGTATTTTCTATCATTTGTCTTACAAAAGATCAATGCACTAAACAAAGAGTTTCAAGCAGAGGGAACATGGATGCACAGGCTTTTGGAAGCATCGCGACAGACGTATCTGTTGCTCCTCAAGTGCTTTGTCAAAAAGGAAGAAATAGGGCGTGTACGAGACTCATTTGGAGCTCAGTTGAGTCCAGCTCATTTTTCTTGCCCTTAATAGCATAAAGTTGGGACCAAATAAACTATGCCCCACGAGAAGCTGCAAAACACTGGCCTATTGAATGCTCAGCAGGATCACTGCATCCAGATGAGCTGTCTGATCTTTTTTGGAATTGTGCTCACAAATGAGCAAACAGGATTGACTACAATGACCTAACGTTGGAAAATCTCAAATGCTTAAGGCCAAATTTTGCCTTATCTGGAGATGTAGACACTCTTGTGCCTCTTCTTCAACGGTTTTCGAATTTGATGGGTGACACTGAGGCACAACGTGATAAAATGCGAATAAAAATACAATAAACGCGCAATTTTGTGTGCTGTTTTGAAGGATGATAAATCCGTTTTGTTTCTGCTTCCATTTTTTTTTCACTGTGCTAGGGTACGGTACTTGACTTGACTACAGTGAAGTCAGCTATAGTTCACGACTAGTTACTTGGACCTCTTGTATTCCTTTTAAAACGTTTGTATAAAATGGAGACAAACCTTTAACTAAACATTGGATACAGTCAACTATAGTTCAGTTAAAGATCTAAGAAATCAAAATAAACACCTGCAAATTTCAAGCAGAGCATTACCTTTTAAGCTAAAAAAAGAATGATAATCATTATCTAACTTATTATTTAGAGGTTGATTTCCTAACTTTATTTTACATGCAATTATAAAAATTTAAAGATAATATGTTTATCGATCGAATGATAACTGGTAATTATGTGTAAATGGTGAGAACAGTGAAACGCGATGCGCGCGCCGCAGCAGCCGCGCGCGCGCATATTTATTGACTTGCACACGCTTTTGACAACTTGCACTCTTTTTTGGCCTTGATTTGCACTTTTTCTTCATGTCGGCATTTGGCCACCCTGATAAGGTATAGATAAATGATTGTTTTTTCGGGTTGGCTAAAAGTGATGTCTCTTCAAGAATTACAATCAGTAAAACCCTCCAAAAATTGTATTAATCCTGTACTATCAATCATTCTTCAGAAAATGAGTCTTGCCGGGATTTGATATACATTTATGTAGAATTAAATAAACTACTTTTGTTCTTTATTTAACCAGCACAAACAACTTTAAATATTCCAAATTGTAAACTTAATATGTTTCCTGTTTATTGCAAATTTTTAGTCATCAAAACATTTTAGCAAAACAATGAAAATAGAGTAATTACGGGACTTCAAAATGAACTATCAATAATTTAGTCTAATGAATGAGGGGTCGAATACTCATAGCTGAAATTAATTAGTTTATGGGCTCGTACGTTTGTGGATTTTTTAGTTTGTGGGTTTAAAATGAATTATCAATAATTTAGTTTAAAGAATAAGGGGTCGAATACTCCTAGCTGATAAAAATTAGTTTGCGGGAAAATCTGTTTTTGAAAATCAAACGGGGATGAACAGAATATAATATTTTAAGCTTAAGCTTAGCAGTCTTTTTCCTAAATTTTTATCAAAAGTTTTAAATCTTGAGCTTCATATACACAACAGTCAGTTTTTCTTTAATTTGACAATCTCACATTTACGTTTAAATTACCTTTTCTTCGTTAATTAAAACTTTTTAAATAAACTGAAAGTAAGGGGCAACATTAAAACTTAAAACCAACAGAAATTTACAGGTATGGAAGGGGGTCGCCCCCTCCTCAATACCTTGCTCTTTATGCTAAAGTTTTTTAGAACTTTAGAGTTTTTTAAACGTGGCAGCCTTACTCCTGGCCAATAAAATGTTCATAATATAATATAATAATGCCTCCAGGGTTGACACCCCATTTTTAAGAAAGGGGTGGTTGGATAAACTTTAAAGGAGGCTCATTTGATTGGAAATTGAAAGTGTTGATTCCCTTTTAAGAGTCAAAAGTGATCAGAGAGGAAGTAGCCTCCCCCCAACGCCATTTTTTCCCCAAATGCATCCGATCAAAATTTCGAGATTTTCATTTTGTTCAAAACAGTCCAAAGATCATATAACAATACCTTCAGGGTTGACACAATCCCCCAGAGCCCGGGGGCAAGGGTTGTAAGTTATAACGTGGGACATATAAAGTTTTTATTGAAGGAGTGGTCGATTAAACTTTGCAGGAGGCTCATTTGATTGAAGATTGAAAGTTTTAATTCCCTTTTCAAGAGTCAAAACTATTCATAGGACGACTGCCCCCCCCCCAAAAAAAACCCTCTTTCTCGAAGTGCATTCGATCGAAATTTTGAGATTTTCAGTCGTTCTGTTCAAAATAGTCCAAAGATCATATAGCAATACCTCCGAGTACACCCCCCCCCGAGCTTGGGGCAAATGGTTGTATGTTATGCTCCAGGGGCATATAAGATTTTTTTGGAATGGGTGGTTGCATAAATTTTGGAGAAGGCTCATTTGATCGGAAATCAAACTCCTCCATATCCCCCCAGGTCAAGGAGTGTAACTTATCCAATTTGTTTATTTTTAACGTGCAGGATTTATCATTGAATGGAAACTGAAATATATCATGGAAACTGAAAATTCTAGTTCCTATTAAGAGTCAAAATTGATCGAAGGGCAACTAGCCTCCCCCTTCCTCGCTCTCCTTTTTCCCAAATACATCTGATCAAAATCTTACATAGCAATTTTGCGCAAAATAGTCCAAAGATCATATAACAATGCCTTCAGGGTTGACACAACTCCCCCGAACCCGGGGACAAGGGTTGTGAGTCATGCCCCAGGGGCATATAAAGTTATTATTGAAGGAGTAGTTGTATAAGCCTTGAAGGAAGCTCGTTTGAGTTGAAATTGAAAGTCATCATTACCTTTTTAAGAGTCAAAAGTAATTAAAAGGCAAATAATTTCTGAGACCACACTGGCTAATCATGATAAACAAAAAATCGCGAAGAAAGGAAACGAGGACAATTAACAGCCAGTGAAAAAATTGAAAAATTATGCGAATATTTCGGTCAAGACCTCCGCTTGACCGTCCTCAGTGCAGAATAAAACTGATAAAAATATAAAAACCAAACCTTAAAATAAAAACACCAAACTAAAATTGGACGACCCTTTCCTAGTAACGGTGAAAGGGTAACTGAATAAAAAACACAAGGTTAAATGGCATTTCAGAATTTCATTTTGCGTAAAGCACTTTTAAAGGCTGATCGCTTTCCAGTTTGATTGTTATCGGAGACTCTATTCGATTGCACAATATATATATTGTGCAATCGAATAGAGTCTCCGATAACAATCAAACTGGAAAGCGATCAGCCTTTAAAAGTGCTTTACGCAAAATGAAATTCTGAAATGCCATTTAGCCTTGTGTTTTTTATTCAGTTACCCTTTCACCGTTACTAGGAAAGGGTCGTCCAATTTTAGTTTCGTGTTTTTATTTTAAGGTTTGGTTTTTATATTTTTATCAGTTTTATTCTGCACTGAGGACGGTCAAGCGGAGGTCTTGACCGAAATATTTGCATAATTTTTCAATTTTTTCACTGGCTGTTAATTGTCCTCGTTTCCTTGCTTCGCGATTTTTTTTTTTGATTAAAAGGCAACCAGCCCCCCCCCCCCCACGCCATATTTTCCCCAAATGCATCCGATCAAAATTGTGAGATTTCCATTATGTTCAAAACTGTCTAAAGATCATACAACAATGCCTCCGGTGTTGACACAATCCCCAAGAGCAAGGGTTGCAGACTATGCCCCGGGGCATATATGGCTTTTATGGAAGGAGTAGTCGCATAAAATTTGGAGGAGGCTCATTTGATTGGAAATCAAACGCCTCCACAGCCCCCAGGTCAAGGATTGTAAATTATCCAATTTGTTCATTTTTAACGTGCATGATTTATCATTGAGAAAAGGGGAATGTTTGATCATGGGTGCGTCTGAAAGGACTAAGGATACTGAGGAGAAATTTTGCGGAATGTTGAGGGGTATGGTGAGCTAAATAAAGATACTATCTACATCCACGTTATCAAAAATTTATATCTGCAAAATTTTAGGAGCGGGTAAGGGTAGTATCTTGAAACTTTCACGGTCACTTCTACTACTGCGGCTGTAAATACGACTAGTTGTGACTGCAACAGTGACTACTTCCTACAGAAAAAATTTACAACTGTGTCTGTGACTGTTTGCAACTGGTACTACATTTGGTAAACCTTGCAACTGGTAAACCTTACATTAATGAAAAAATAAAAGGACTAATCCATTTGAAACTAAAACATTTTGGCCTCGGAAAGAAAGAGGAAGGCTTAATCCTTCGTAAACAAATAAAAAAAGAAATGCGTCGTGCTGCTTCTCGTTATGATAAGAATAAATTAAATTACTTAAAACAGAGCAAATCTCAGCAATGGTTTTTAAGAAAGTGAAAGAAATAGGGGGCCGCTCGTGCAAGAACCTTGATTTTCTTCTGGATGAACCGCCTTATGAAAGCTTAATAAACACCTAGCTAGCATTGTGCAAACTTTTCCTCCTCTCTCGGAAAAGCAGCTAATCCCCGAAGCTTCAAAAGATAAAATCCTGGAAATTTCAGCGAAGAATAATAATAGAAAAAATAATAGAAAGTAATAATATAGAAAGTAATAATAATAGAAAGTAATAATAGAAAATAATAATAAAAATAAGCGAAGAATAATAGAAAAAATACAGAAACTGAAAAAAACTAGCATTTGCCCCATTGATATAATGGGGCATTTCAATAAACTAGCATTTGCTAGCATATCCCAATTGATCCAATACATCCCAGATAACACTGGGTAACAGCCAAAAAACTGCCAGGAGTTTCTCAACTGATTTAGACTAATTTCGATGTTCTGAGTCTGAATATCACATTCATTTTTCAGGTCTATCAGGTCAACTTTTTTAGATTCAACCAAAGGCCTACCTGACGAGCTATACATATGCTAATATCAGGGTTTTGAGTTCAATCATATTTTTCTCTATCAGGTCAACTTTTTGAGATTCAACCATAGACCTACCTGACGAGCTATACATATGCTAATATCAGGGTTTTGAGTTCAATCATATTTTTCTTAAAAACATATCGAATTACAACATTATTTTATTTCTCTAAAGTAGCTGCATACGTGTATGCGTGACTGCAAGTTTATCTAATTTAACCCTTAGCCAGTCAAATTGATTCTAAATCTCATTACCTGGCATTAACCTACATTTTCCCACTGCTTTCACTTGATCGATATTTCACTTCCGCGCAATGGTCATGTAGCAATAATGCTGACGCTTTCTGCTACATCTGCGGTGATTACACGCTGTCAGTGGACAGAAAGAACATCACAGGATATGTAAAGTGAGCCTACGAGGCTTATTTTGAAGTCGAACTGGGTGACCAAGATAAGTCTTGGGGAACACACACGTTGTGCAAGACGTGCGTGGAATGCCTCCGGCGGTGGACGAAGTTTGCGAAAACTTCACTGAAGGTTGGAATTCCGATGGTTTGGAGGGAGCCGTTACACCATGCTTCGAATTGTTGCTTCTGCGCTGTCAATACTACTGGCGTCAACCGGAATAATTGACACAGCCTCCAGTACCCAGTCCTTCCATCTGCCCGCCGTCCAGTTGCTCATTGCGAACAAATTTTGTACCAGTGTTCACAGAGCTTCCCGACAGCTTTTTTCACAATGTGAGCTTAATGATCTGGCCCGAGATCTCACCTTGTAGAAGGCTTTCTCCGAGCTGTTGGGCTCCAGACTCAAAGAGAAAAAACTACTTGGTGAGGACGCGTATCACTTTCTTTTGTAGAAGGCATGAGGACTATATGGGCTACTTCTGCCAGGAGGAAGACCTCGGGTACTGCTGAAATTTCGCAGATTGATGCTCCTCAATGCGATACAAGAGATTGGCGACACTTCATTGACAGCAACAGGCACTCTTTGAAGTGTGCGTTCCTCCACAACGGAAACCAGTTTCTCCTCAATCCCTCTTGTGCACTTTACAAATCTCAAAGAAAAATATGAAGCAGTGAAGTACGTGCTCGACTTTTTCCAATATGAGCAGCACCAATAGATTATCTGCATCGACTTCAAGACGGAAAACTTTCTACCTGGTCAGCAGTCTGGGTTCACAAAGTACCCATGGTGTATGTGTATGTGGGACAGTTAGAGAAGCACTATGTAAAGAAAGAGTGGCCGGCGTCAGAGCAGTTAGAGAAGACATAGATTCCACCGTTACACATGAAGCTTAGATTAATGAAGCAGTTCAAACGCGCTCTGCAAAAAGGATGGGAGGTTCTTCAACTACCTTTCCTCGGACGACCATTAAGAAGCTGAAGGCCGGCATTTTCGATGGCCCACAGATATGGCAGGTCATGAAGGACATAGTTATAAAACCCAATGAACACGCTAGAGTATGCCACGTGGAAATCGATTGTGCAAGTGGTGAACAACCTCCTGGGGAACACGAAGGCAGCAAACCACGCCATATTCGTCAGCGGTATGACAGAGGTCTTCCAAAAACTCGGGTGTTTTATGAGTATAAAGATGCACTTCCCGTTCTCGCACATGGAGAAGTTTCCTGAAAACCTTGGGGCGATGAGTGACAAGCAGGGAGAAAGTTTCCGTCAGGACAAGGGCCAAATGAAGGAGAGGTACCAAGGAAGGTGGGACACAAGCATGGTGGTGGACTACTGATGGTCGCTGAGGAGAGACAACCCACCAGCTGGTCACACATGGGAATTTAAGAAACGCCGATTTATGCAACAAACTCAAAAATTTTGTGTCATGAAACACTGGTTCTTTTACTAATATTATCAATTATGCTTATCAAATTTGATGGAATAAATAAAAACTAAACTTGGATACGTTGACTGTTATTTCTTGAGGAAAATAGAAAAATTCATCAGGGGTGTTCTCAGCTGATGATCCGCAAAATTTTATTTACGCAAAATAGATTGTTTTTTTTAATCTCTGTCGCAAAAAATTATGACCTGATTGATCAAAACCAATGTCATTTTCAGAGTCAGAGCATCAAAATAGTCTAAATCAGCTGGAAAACCCTGGACAACTTTCAAAAAATATTTTTTTGTCGCCCAGTGTAATCTATCAACACCCCTTGCTAGGTTTTTAATGATATTAGTAGTTCCGGATATTAACCGTCGTGCTGGAAGCTGGGCTACATTACTCCAATCTAGTGTTGGGCGATATTTGATATCGATATTGATATATCGATATATCGGACCAAATGTCTATACCTAATATCAGAATGTACTATCAAAATCGATATGTTCTTGGGGTTTCTAGCCCCCTATAAAAATCCACCGCGGAAGATTTTGCAAATTTTAAGCACACATCTTCGAGATTCTTTGCAGGTTTCAATTCTTTCATCTATAATTGATTTTACTTATGCTTATCTTACATCTTACCCAGGCATCTTTTTCGCAAGAATTCACTTCCGGCTCTGGAGTCAGATACATGTGAATTATTACCAACTGAGAATGAAAAGTTCACAACAAATCATGTTATGATGAAAAGTTCAGATTTTGAATGTTATCAAAGCTGACTAGTCGATTAGACATGGTCAATTTTCTCAGTCTAAAAAATTATGTCAAGGAAAAGGAGCTATCTGTCACAGATAAATTAAGATAAAGTAATCTAGCTTAATTTTAACTATACATGTATAATATATATAAATATATAGTAACTATATATATATATATATATATATATATATATATATATATATATATATATATATATATATATATATATATATACATATACGTATATATATATATATATATATATATATATATATATATATATATATATATATATATATATATATATATATATATATATATATATATATATATATATATATATATATATATATATATATATATATATATATATATATATATATATATATATATATATATATATATATATATATATATATATATATACTGCTGATGCTATTAAGGCTAACCTTATGAAAATATTGCTGCTGTTGTAACTGATAATGGAGCAAAATGCAGTTCAGGCCGTAAAGGATGCTGCACCCCAAGTAGGTACAGGATGGAAACATGTTTCGTGCTTCGCAAACACTCTAAATTTGATTGTGGGGGGTGCTATCAATAATACCGGTGAATTGTTACCTCTTGTCTAAAGGGATGGAAATATTGCAAGCTTTTTCCAAACTTAGTGCTGTAACTACCAACAAGATGTGTCAAGTTCAAATCTTTATTGGCAATGTTTTCACCGAAAAACTAAAACCTGATGTGACTACTAGATGGAATTCACTTCTTACTATGTTGTGTAGTCTACAAGATTTTAAAGAGTCGGTAACAACATTCCGGTTGACAGGAGCACTTCAGGATTTTCAGAAGCAGACGAGGGGCTGGTAGGACGTCAGTAGTCAACGGATATAAGAAGTCGTTTTTATTTATCCAACCCCATTCCTCGGCTTTAAGTTCAGAATCAGGATTCCCACTCCATACCTGAACATAGTAGAAAACCCTGTAACTGTGGAATTTAGCCATATCAGAAGTTGATGGTAACTTTTTTGGGTAGATGAACATGCTAGCACCAGTCACCTTCTTTTTAAAAAATTCCCTGCAGAGCTTATTCAGGTCTCCACCTTTTGATAAGCCATATATGATGAGCAGAACATTTTCTCTAGCAACCCTTATTTCCTCCTTCGAAGCTTACTTTAGGATGAAAATCGCAGCTGATGTACGAAAATCGGCATCTGCCATTAGCTTCTTCAGAGCAAGGCCTTTTCCCACACTGTGAATCCATGAAGTAGAGTCACCAAAAAGAATCAGATGGCACGTCTCTTGGCCCAGCTTCTCTTTCAATTTGTGAATATCCCATATTTGGGGAGCTTTGTTTCACTTTGGTTTAGGTGCAAAGAATATTCTCTTATTTGATAGGCCACCATGATAACACTATAGAACCAAAAGATCAGTATCATCTCCAGTGACGATAGTGTCATAAAACCAGGAATAATCAACACCAAAGTGCACAATTGGGACATCTGCATCACTTGGTGCCTGAACTACAACGAAGCCCTTTGATCGGAGATAAACAGCAAACGTGCAGATAAACCAGGCCTTGTTTTTCTTGCAGGACAAGAACTAACCCTTCGTTTTTGGCCCATGGAATTCTGTGCATATGAGCTCCAACGTCGATGATATATTGAACGACTTTGGGAATGGGAGTAAAGCGCTCCTCAAGATTGCAAGCCTGTGTTATAGCCTTGGCAAATTCTGGCTTGTTCGGAGACCGGAGCATGCAAGAACTGTCAAAAAGTAATGCAGGGTAGGAACAGAGTTCTTGTTGAAAGTACACAGATTCCCTGAGATCGATCCTCTTTGCTTGCGTGATGAACCTCTAAAAAAGGAGAGTAGGGTCCAGTCTTTCGCAGTCTCCACTTGGATTCTGCTTTGTAGTAATTTGAACTGCCTGTTGTTTCGTCAAAACACAAAATCTGAACAAGCTTTTAAAACCACAAGATTTTTAGGCCTAAATCTCTATCAGAATCAACGTTGGCAGATTCGTAGGCTGTCAGACCGTTGGTGATGTTTTCTAGTTGAAGATCCGTATTAAATGGTGATCCTTTTCCTAGGAAATCGATAACGATCTGGGTGTCTTTACAGTCTCTTAGATGCCTCGGCTCCAACGTTTCCTTATGTTGTTCACTAGTTCCATAGAAAACCTGTGACATACCCTCCCTCAGGAGATTTAGTGCAGAGCAGACTGGTCGAGACAAAACCCATAAAGACCTTTGAGCCTCTGTCATACCACTTCCATTGGTAAGGCCACCAGCCGTTTTGAGACAACGCATGAGCTCCTGCTCAATGACAAGATCTGTGGAAAGCCCATCCCAGAATCTATCAGAACGTCTGATCACATGCATCCCATTCTGGAAGGCTTGATAAATAGCAGAATGGGTTTCTTGGAGCTTGACCATTCACAGGATGTAAAGCTGGCAGGATTTTGTGTAATTGTTGTGCCCAGATTCTGCCAGTCTGGATAGCATGGCAGAGGTGGATTTTAAATGCAGATTCCATAACACAAATCGTTCGGCTCATAAGAAATCTCGCATTATGCATTCCGTATCGGATTAATGGAACCACAGTTTTGAGGTTCTATACAGGAGCTATCCCAGTCTCTTCCTATTGATGGATCCCACTATTTTTTCTACAAAACAGTTCTTTGATATAAATTTCCAAGAATTTTACAACGTACGGTTGGATGCATTAGTTTACCATTTCAGACTGTAGATCTTTGGTTGAAATGAGGACACAAACCAAAATTTTCTCTTTCCTTTAAATATCAAGTCAATAGGAAAGGAGAACATTCGCAGTGAAACTTTTTTAGCTTGTTAGGAGGCAGATGTATCGAAAGATTTTTGTATCTATAGATGACAAGGTATCCAACACGAGCATTAACGTGACTTAATAAATGATTACTACTACTACTACTAACAACTCAACGCAGCACCAAGCCCCCTGAGGCCAGCACAGCTACGCACGCTCCTCCTCCATCCCAATCTATTCTAAGCATCCCTTTTTACGCCTGCCCATGAAGTTCCCATTTCCTTTGATTCTTTCTTTATGATGTCCTCCCACGGTAAAAGAGGAACACTTACTTTCCGTTTAGCGTATGATGGTGGGTTGAAAAGGACAATATATAGACATCTGTCATCCTTCATCCGCACAATTTGCTCTAGCCACTTCAACCTTTCTTTCATTATAGCCCTAGGGAGCGGTATTGAAACACATTTTTCGTATAGCCTATTGTTTGAAATACGGTCAGTCAGCCGGGTACCCAAAACAATCCTTAAGCAATTTATTTGGAAAACATCTAGCAAATCTTCATCCAGTTTTCGGAGCCCCCTTGCTTCAGAGCCGTATTTGACCACTGTCATCACTTTAGCATCTAATATTCTAAGCTTAGTTTGCAGACTTATCTTCCTATTCTTCCAAACTTTTTTTAACTGTGAAAAAACACCCTGAGCCTTGGCTATTCTACTTTTGACATCTTCACTGCTCCCACCATCTTTAGTAATAATACTACCAAGGTAAGTGAAGCTGTCCACCTGATACAATCTTTTCATTACCCAACTTCAACTTTTCATCTTCACTTATTCCTAGCCTTAGTGACTTAGTCTTCCTAATATTAATTTACAAACCTATTCTAGCACCCTCAACTCGCAAAACCTCTAAAACTTCATTCATTTTGCTTACACTATCATCTAGGATACTTAAATTATCAGTATAATCTTAGCCCAGGAAAGTTTTTCCTCCCCATTTGATTCCGTGGTCTCCCATTGCCTTTCCTGTGCTCCTTAAAACAAAGTCTATTCAAAATAATCCACATAAAGGGGGATAGAACACAGCCCTGCTTAACTCCTAAATTAATACAAAACCAGCTGCTAACCTCATTTCCTACCTTAACCGCAGCAGTTTTATTGTCGTACATAGCATTAATAACTTTAATGTATTTGTCAGGTATACCATGCAAGGATATAACCTTTACTAAAGCTCTTCTATCAACGCAATCGAATGCTTGCTCATAATCTACAAAACTTAAAAACAATGATACGTGACAACTCAAGCCCTTCTTAATTATTAATCCACGAGTACAAGTTAGGTAGATACATCCTCTACATTTTTAAAAACCACACAGTTTTTCTTTTACAATTTTGTCTACAGCATCTCTCAGTCTAAAAAATATCATAATCGGTTACTCAGGATAATTTTCTATTGTGACTTTTTAGCTTACGGCTTTATCCGGGAAATCACTTGGACAAAGCGTGGGACGAAACATTGATATCATTTATTGCATATGAAGGTAATGAAAGTGGCGTAGCTGCCTTCTGTGCTTTAACTGGTCTTTTAAACGAGCCAACCATAATTCATCAGCCCACTTATTTTTTTTTAATTTTTTTTTTTACCAACAATGGACGAATTTGTGGACAGGTGCTAAATGAATTGGTGGACGAATAGGTGCTAAATGAAACATGTCAAATGAAAATAAAAAAATGCATATTGATGAATATGAAACGGGCTTTCTAGTAGACATTACATCAGGTTAATTTGATTTTTGGGCTCTGCTTATCCTTTTATGTCAGAATAGTTGCCTTTTGACAGTATGGTGGAAAAGAGGGCACGACGATGAGAAGGGTAAAATCCCATATTGATGATTATGAAACTTTTTTCTGGTACATTGTACATCAAATTCGCTTGCCTTTTCAGGCTCAGCTCTTCATTTTACATCAGGACTGTACTTCATATACAGAAAAACGAACATTTACCGATAGTTAATTTTTCTTTTTTTTAGAAAAAACTGAAAAAATTGACACGTAAAGCAAAAGAAAACTAGTTTTGCGTCGATCTAGAATGTGCAACTTTTTATATGTCGTTAAGCTTTTTTTGTCTACAATATGGCATAAAAATCATTTCTGCTGCAATTTGTTTGGGGTCGATCCATATTTTTGGCTAGTTTGCCTGTACTAAATCTCAATAGCTAGATTTCCGAGTTAGTATTTCATGTTTCTTTTAATTTGGTCTTTTCTTAATAGAACTTTTTATTTCTCAGTCTATTTGGAAAGCCATCCTTTTTTTCTGAAATACATTTTCATTCTTTCTGGAAAACAATTAGGCGTCATTTTCGCACTAACTGAGCAGTTCAGTTCGAGTAGCTAAAATAAAACGAGCTGCTAAAATAAATTGCCAATAACATACATCATTTGACATTGCATTGTGCCAATAATGATGGAGAAATTTTTCGAATTTCACTACGCTTGTTTAAATGGACATAACTATGGATTTTGTCTAGGGGAAGGGGAAATTTTTCATCCTCTTTCAAGACTAGGTAATACATTTGACTTTGTGGATTTGTGTAGGGAGTCTACATTAGCAAACAGAGGGGGCAAGGACCCAAAATTTTCACGCCTCATCAACAATCAAACAATTTCATCGTTTGCTAAACTGTTCTCAAGGGAAAAATCAGTGGGAGAATTACAAACGGGACGTTTACAAGATTTTTTTTTCCTCTCCAGGGGGTCCCATATTAAAAACATTAACTTTTAACTAACTAAACTTTAACTTACCTAAACTAGCTTAAGTTAACTAACTGACCTTGAACTTTAACTGAAAATATTAAAAAAATTTTGGCGGGAGCTCAATAGTAATTATTTTTCGATTAGTTAAGTCCCCAGAAAATCAAAAAAAATCGAAGGGACTTATGGCCCTAGGCCCCTCTCCACGTACGTCCCTGAATTCAGGATTAACCACGATTTGGTCCCTTGATCCATATTGCCCTGCTGGCCCTTCCTCTATGACAACCTAGCAAACGGTTTTGGACAATTTTCTCAGTAGTTTGAAAATATTAGATACAACCTTTAAGCGTGACAACACCCAAATTAGGTAATTTAGGTAAAATTAGGTAATTAGGTACTAGATAATTTACCAAAATAACAAGACTTTACACTAATTTGGCTTTTCACAAAGCATAAGATATAAATCATAGTTGGGCATAACAAATAATTAACCTATCGATTAGCTTAAAACAGTTAATAAACATTTGAAACCTAAACGCTTTATTAAGAAAGGAACGTAAAATACAAAAGAAGAAAAATGAGGCACAAGAAGGCACGACTTTACCAAAAAAGGCAACAAATTCAAAATATACACAGGCACTATAGCAATAACAATAATACCAATAAGAGAGAATTTTTTTAAATATCAATATTAAATACATTCTATGAAAAAACCTACATTCATGGAAAAGCTATTTCCACCTGCTTCTAAATATCATTCAACGTTATAATAATTTGTACGAGCATATTGTCTAAAATAGGTTTAAATTTTTCTTTATAACAAAGAGACGTAGCCAATGGCGGGCTAGCTAAGATAAACTCAAAAAAGCTTCACCAGGAAAAGGGAAGAGTCAGAGTTTTTTTTTACTATAAATATATTCATTCAAAAAAATAAAACTTTGATCAACCTTGGGGAGGGGGCTATTCATTGTTTTCACTGAGATTACAGCCACTCTCAACCGACAAAAAAAAAAAAACAGTTTACATATATTAAAATGTTTAATACAGCAGTAGCGAGCAGCGCCATACCTTTACTACGTAGAACTATTAATGACGAAGAGCTTATGTGACTTTTTTTTCCAATAATTAGGAGGTTAAAGGGGCATGGAGGTTTAACCAAAAAGTTTTTTTTGTCATTGCTTGTAAATAAAAAAAAAAACAAAAAAAAAAAAAAAAAAAGGGAACAGAAATAAATGGCAAAAAGCTGTACTTTGGGCTGAGAGGATTACAAGCCAGCAATTTGTATAGCGACGCTTTTAGGAAGAAGATGGACCCATTCTAATGAAAGATAAAGCACAATTTTGGTCAAAAATACTAAAGTAATTATATAAAAATAAACTAAAATAAGTAAAGTAATATTCACAAGATGCTACCTATTCGCTGGCACTATTCGGCCCACGTTCAAACTACCACCAGAACGCTTTTTTCCCTAAGAAAGTTTTAGCAAAATGCCAAGTTTCCAACAGGTTTTAGAGCTGCCGTCAAGTTGACGACATCTAATCTGGGGTAGTTAAAACTTAGATGGCGAAACTGTTAATACATAAACCGTAAAATTTCAGTTTCAATTGCACACCTTTTACAGTATAATAGCCCTGTGATGGCGCAGTGGGTGTGAACTCAGCTTGGAAATAAGGGACCCAGAGAACAAACTCAGGTTTAAGGGCCAAAGAAAGGACCTTAGTAGTCAAGAAGCGTCGTTAATCCAATACACATAAAATATAATACATTTCTGGAACTTTGGTAGGGTACAAGTTAAACTTTTTAAATTTGTATAAGCTGTTTTTATGTCTCAGTCCCAGTATAGTATATTGCGCTGCTCAATATTGGCTTAACAGTGAAATGTGAGTATGGAGTTATAAATTATATCTGTGCCCCTTTATAGTGCTGCTTATCATCAATAAAAAAACAGATGAATATTGTCAACATCAGAAAAAGAAGAAGTATCAACTCACATACACAATAACGTTCATAAAAAGTTATTGAGAAAGGTTGCCTTGACAAAAAAAAGAAAAAAAAAACAAAGAAAAAAACAAAAAGAAAACAAAAAAAAAAGATATTGTAACATAAACAGAAAATATTTGAATAATTTACTAATTAGTCAATTTGCTTCACAATAGTCCTGATAGATTATATTTACTTTAACAACAAAAATGTCTTACCTATTAAAGTGGTAACTTTTAAGTGGCATTTAAGTGAAATAAAGTTTTAATTATATCTACTAATTAATTTACCCTTTTTTTTTAGTTATAGTGCTAATAAATTATCTTCACACCAACAACAAAAATCTAATACCTTTTAAAGTAGTACTTTTATAATACCTTAAGTATGATATTATCATCCTCATTTCAAATCTTCCAGACACGTGTAAGCGAAATTTTTATTAAAACATACGGTGATAATGCTCAGCAAGCAATGAAGAGCCAGGTAAATCAAAAGGACCGTTTCCATGAGGGGGGATCACCTGATGGCTTGACCCCCTCCAAACGCCCTACTCGTACAGAAGTAGCAAATATGCGTGTAAACAAATTTTGGCACAAAGAAACCTTGACTTCTAAGTCAACATGAAGATTTTCTGTACCTCCCCCCCCCCTCCCGAACAAAATCCTTGATACAGGTATGTGAGTCAACATTGAGTCCAGCAACAAAACAATTATAACCTTCTTTATTTTAACAACCGTAAGAGTTAATATAAACGATTGCTTTTTGGACAAGCTTTCTTTGATATTTTCAAGAAAGCAGTCGATCCAGGAGTTCCAGGAGTTCCAGGCTGAAACTTTTAGGAATGAGCTAAAATTTCAAATTCTAAAATTATGAGTTTCATTAACATAGTTTAACAGCATATCTTCAAGTATTAAAGAAAGTTTGTCCACAGGCCACTTATTTATCCAAATTCTTACCATTAATATTGTATTTCAACTTTAAAGCACTTTTAGTATTCTTAGCCTTGAATGTCACTTTTCAAATAAATCTTTGTGAAGGAATAGAGGGGCATTACTCCCTTAAAGTTGGCTTTAAATAGCCCCTTTCTCTTCCCTTGCCCTAGAAAAATTTCAATATATTGGACCCTAAAACGAACTTTTTGAAAAATCATCTCTCTTTACCTCGAAAATTTGTCTAACTTTTTACACCATTTAGAATTTTACTACTACCACTTTAGAAAATAATTCTACTTTACCCCTTAAAAGTAATATGTACAAAAAAAATAACTGGAAGATCGACTATGACCATGAATATGATAAACCTAGCATGTTCCCTCAGAACTGATGACCATGAGTGTGATCACCCGTAAAAAAAAAAGATGAATCTGCTCCAGCACCTTTTTTCAGTAAAAAAAAAACATAAAAACGATGTAGTCCAATTGAAAAAACTCGGCCGACAAATTTCTTCCACTTTACCCCTTAAAAGTAATATAAAATATATGGCCCTTAAAAGGCCATATAAAATATGGCCTTCTTTTAAGACTACCGTCTTTCTCTGGCACATGTCAAAAACAGTTGTTATGAAACTATAGGCAGTAGCTAAGAAAGGAATGTCAACTTCAAGAGAAAAAGAAGAAAAAATAAATATACAACTAACTTACGAACTTTACGTATGGCAATAGTAAAAATAAACAATAAAAAGCGTTCGATTTATTTTCAGTTTATGAATTCACAAAACAAGCCAATAAAGCCTACTCCTGTCGTTGACTGTTATTGTTTCAAAGGTGGCGTTTATTATAATATTCATTCCTACACACAAGCAGAAAGAGTACGAGTTTCCCCGTAACTGTTTTTACTAAATACGTTAAAAACGAAGGAAACCGAATACTACAATTTCACCAGGAAGCAGAATATCCCAAATTTTGAAAGCCTTTGCGTTACAAAATCAGCCAAGATAGAATTTTTTTTTTTTTTTTTTTTAGAACGCAACATTTAGGGGAGGAGTTATTCCTCCTCATTTGTTCTGAAAAAAAATTAAATAAGAGAGAAAGTCAGTGACATTACTTCTTCTAATTCTTGCCCTGCCTCTCACGATTTCATTCAAGAGGCTGACATAGTCTTCCTTTATTTTTCAAAATAATGACTTTTTATAAGTTTACACGTGATCTGTGCAACCATACTACTTCACACCTTTTCTCGTCAGATGAGGTTAGGACAGGTTGCGTTATAAAGACACTTAGATTTGCTTCCTCACAGCAATGAATTAAAAACATGTACAGATCTTCTAAGCAGAATTTTCGTCTTTAATAACAATTAACCAAACACTTTTCAAAACAGAAAATAGTCTTCTCATCCTAAATTACTATACAAAAATCTATTTACACGTTGGCAATCAAATTTAATATTTGCTTCTAAAATTAATTTGTTACATCAACACACCCAGCCCTTTCATGCAAGGAACATTTCAGAAAAAAAAAACAACTCAAAACAGTGTCTAATATAGAAAAGACAGGAAATTAAGGGGGGGGGGATCTTAATAGTCTTGAAATATCAGGAGAGTTAGGACCAAAGCCCCCCTACTCTGCGTATAGAACTGGAAGGTACTATATCCAACTTAATCTAAGATAAACAAAATCAGAATGATAGCTCCCCCAAAACTTTATTAAAAGTGATGTAGACACATATAATGTTTAAACCAAAAGCTTCCTAAAAATTCGAAGAGCTTTATAAAAACCTTGTCCGTTTCTAAACAATGGGCATTGTGGAAGACTTCATAATTCAATTATATTCAAGTGATGTTAAAACAGGCAGGCAGAACTTCCTTAGCAGATTACAAGATAATATTCCTGGTATTGGTGGGCAGACATTGCGCCAGTACTGTCTTATTGGCGCTAGTTTTTCATCAGTTACCGATAAATATCGTCATGCAGCAGTTTTTTTGCATGGACTACACCATTGACATCTACTTTGGGATAAATAAAAATTAGATGGCAATACTGGTTATATATACATAATTTATACAGCTATGTAGTTTATATATGTTGTTTAGGTAGAAATAGCAAAGTTTCACATATGGACTTTACCATGGTATATCTTTTTTCAGTTTCATTTAAAATTATTTTTACCTAGAGGCAAAATCACGTTTTTAGGTACCATTAATTAGTAAATTACATCAAAATTTTTAAATCGAACGCCTTAAAAGAAACAAAAACAAGACCTGGCTCAAACCAGAAAACCATAAAAAAAAGCGCCTAAACTAACCCCCAGAGTCAAGCAACGTTGAGCATTCCAAAAACTACACTTCACAGAAGATGCGTTCAAATTATTGTGTTGGCATGAAGCCAACACAATAAGTCTATCCATTCCTGGATATCGTCACTAAATCAAATATAACAGGGGAATTTTTAATATCATCAGGTCAGTCGCACTCTTCTTTAAAATAGGCCAATTTCTTTCAAATTGTTTTTTATAATAACATCAGTAACAGCGTCAAACACAAATTGGATATTAGACGTATCTGTGGCACAAGTGAAGTGGGTGTAAATCTCTTTCTGATCTCGTCGTTTATTCAAACTTTCAAATTTCATTTGGATGTAAGCGGCCGCCTCTTCATAGTTATTAGCACCTGCAAAAGAAAAAGACTCGTCAGCAAAGAAAGCTGTTTTACAACTAATCTTTTGCATGGACTACACTATGGGCATCTACTTTGGGCTAAATAAAAATTAGATGGCAATACTGGTTATGTATACATAATTTATACAGCTATGTAGTTTATTTGTTGTTTAGGTAGAAATTGCAAAATTCCACACATGCACTTAACCGAAATTAAGTTCTTTGAAACAAAAACAGACTATTGTGACAAAAAATATGTGTAATTAGCACTAAAACTTGTCGGGCGACATAGAGAAAAAAAGCGATATAAAAGAGAATATAAAAAGAGAAAAAGAGAAATATAAAAAGATATAAAAAAGAGAGATATAAAAAGAGAAAAAAAGCAAAGCGCATACTCATTTGTGATATCGGAGAACATTGTTTTGCCTCTCTTCCCACACAAAGACAATTGTAAGTCACCTTGCCCCCACCCAGGGGCGTCGTTTGGGAGGGACAAGTGGGGGGGGGGCAGTTGCCCCTCCAATAAACCAGAGAAAAAATTATTATATAGTCCATGCTCCTTGAATAGCCGGATATGGACCCCTCTTGCTCCAATGAAAATACTGTAGATTCGCCCCTGCCCCCACCCCAGAAAAACCACCCCAGAAACTTTTGGTTCTTTCCCCCACTATGCGACAACTCAGTGAGACTTACCTAAATAATAACCTTGGAAATACTTGTTTATGAAGAGAAAAGGGTAAATTCATGATATAAATCAAATAGAAAAAATAAGTGCATCCGTCAATATTAATTCCAAATATAATAATCAATGCTGTTGCAACTGAGCCTCATCTCCCCCTAAATGGGGCTAGATACAATCTTGACACGACTTTATTAACCAAACACGCTATGCATAAATTTATACAAAGGAGACAGAGAGGAAACTCGTTACGTCTCCCTTAATAATAATGAAAATGAAAAAAGATATTACACTTTGATAACAATAACGGAGCACAGAAGAAAAAGATAAAGAAAGAAAGAAACGAGGAAGAAAGAGAAGAAAACACATTCTACAACCGACAATTTGGATGGTTTGCGTTGTCCCTCATCAATAGCTTCCTAAAATAACACCAATTTGCGAACAAAAACTAATCGTCACACTTTTTATGCAGCCTAGGACTACATCTGGGCAATCTATGCTCGGACAAAAGTTTTCAGGCAAAAGTGGCATCTAGGCCCAGCCACCACTAGGGGCGCTGGGACGCAATTGCTACGGCAGGGAACATTTTTATATTTTGCTAATGGACGCCTCGTCTAAGGTTGACATGATTAAAAATAAACTTTGGAAAGCTCTACCTTTAACAAATGGAATTTATGAATTTTCCAAAAAGAATAGACCTTCGCGTGTTGAGCGGGAAACCCATTTTAGTGACCTTTCGAATGTGATGGTCCTAAACAACTTTTGCACGTTGATCAAATTTTGAGCAGTCTTTTCAGTTTGCACGATTTCTCTATTTCCTTTAATTCTTTATTGGATGTCGTATATTAAAACCACAATCTTTTAAATACGAGGATTGGATCCACTCAAATCATGTCAAATTGGCCTCAACTTCTTTTGAATTTGTTAAATCTTATCCACAAGTCTAGTAATGTTCCTTCATCTTTTAAGGTTGGGATGGACGTTAATCCCAAAATCCGGTAAAAGAAATCTCTGATCTTGTGATTCTTATAGATCAATAACGATTCTATAATCGGACAGCTTTTTAAATTGTGTATAAAGAATCTTTTGCAACATTTGGATGTTGGTCTTGGTCAAGTAGGCTTCAAAAAAGGAATGGTGTAAGTATTTCCAAGAGCACACTGCCTTTCTATGACATTCAAATAACAGTTCAACAGCAGACCAAAATATCCAGAGATTTCGTGTCCTTTTATTAGACAGTAAATATTCACTGTCTAATAAAAGGATTTATCCCTATTGAACTGTCACTTCTACGTAAAAAAGGAATGGGCTGCGACCATACCTATGTAACGTTTGATGCAATTATTAATAAGTCAAGGTCTTCTGGCTCCCCGCTTTATACAACTTTAATCAATATAAAAGGAGCCCTTGACAATATTTCACATGTGAAATGTCTCATATCAGTTAGACAAGTTGGAGTTTTATCTCCTTATATTTATTAATATATTTTTGGCGGGGTGTCTTTTACTGCATATGTTGATGATATTATTTATTGGTGTACTAAAGCTAGTTTAATTGAAAATTTTAATACCCTTTTTGTTCCAGTAAGCTTCAAGATAGATGTCAACATTTTCCCCTCAATGACAATAACCGAGCTCAACTAATTTGCGACAGGAGTACTTCATTTCCAGTTTCTGATACTCTTCTTTATCTGGGGTTATTTTATTGTACTTCCCCCCGAGCTTCCAAGTTAATACTAATTTTAAATATTCAAGAAAAGGTTAGAAAAGCATTAGGCTCAGTAATACGACTTCGAGGCATCTATTGTGATATTTTAGGTCTCTTTTTAATACAGTTGCCCTCTCGCATGTCTTCTATCCTGCTCTTCTTTTCTGAGATTCTAAAATCTGCAATTTGTCTTTAATTCGGGTTTGCTATTTGAAATACTACAAATTTTTACTTGATTTTCTAATTTGTTTTAGTAGCACTCAATTAGTTTTGAGATATAAAATTAAAGGGCTGTTGGAATTAGCTAGGATTAAGAGGGATAATTTTTATCATAAGTCTGAAAGTTTTCGCTTTATGCACAATCTTTTCCCTTTTTTCCAGAATTTAAATAATGTTGGATATTTTTTTTTTCTTCTTAAGTATTTTATTCAGTTATTAAGCCCATTATCAATGCTTTGTTTAGTTTGTTAAAGTATTTCAGGTTTTTTTTGCAATTTCATTTATATATTTTATATTTTGAAAAAAACAAATAAATAAATAGGGATAATGAGGTGTTGAATAGCATATTTCATTTAATCAATCTGATTTATGTTCAAGATCATTCCCCCCCCCCTAATTGAATCTATTATCCATCTTCACAAATAAAATCACATAATGTCGATGACATTTTCTTTGCCGTTTCTGATTTCATCGTTTTTATCATCATATACCAAATGTTGATTACAACCTAACACATCCTAACTAGTTACATCGTTCTGTTATCTCAACATCTGATATCATGACATAACAAATGTCATACATACATGTCATGACATAACACATCCTAAATAGTTACATCGTTCTGTTATGTCAACATCTAATATCATGACATAACACATCCTAACTAGTTACATCGTTCTGTCATCTCAACATCTGATATCATGAAGTACATTAACCTAAAATCATATAACGTCAATCTTTCCTCCACAAATAAAAACTTTACCCAAAAAAGTGTGTGATCTCAATATTTTACTTTTTACAAAAGGTAAGCCCTACATCAGGTTCAAGCTTGAGCAGGCCGCGGGCTCAAGCCCCCGAGTTTGGGAGTCTGATGCTATAGCATCTGAGCTAGCTTGGCTTTGGTTTTACACCTTTAACGCATTAATATATACAAACAAAAAGATTCCTTAACAGGTTTATAATCGGGTTCGCTCTAGGGTCAGGCCAGTGACACATGCAGTGGACAAGCACCAAGGACAGTGAAAATGAGACCTGATTGTTTCAATTGGTTAAGTGGAAACTTAAACATATTTGAAAGAAATAGTCGGCAATAGTGAAAAATAAGGGCAACAAACTAAAAAAAAAAAAAAAAAAAATGAAAGTTGAAAAATCAACAAAAACACAATAAACTTCCTTGAAAGTATAGTCTTTGGGTACAATACAAACAGAAAAAAATGCCAAAGTTAACTAATTTCGCTTGCATATTTATTTTCAGAATTCAACATGGCAACAATTGCGAAAATGGGGTATTGTCCTAATACTTTCTTAATTTTGAAACGACCAAGGGATAAATCTTAGGAAATCACCCCTTTCAGGTACAAATAGGCACAAAATGGGTCCAAAACATAAAAAATGTTTTTATTTTGATGTAATTGACACTTCACCCATATATTTTTCCAATTCTGGCCTTGTTATCATTTGACTTTAAATAATAAAAAAAAACTATTGAAAACACCTGTTTCTGATTCGGGTTGTAGTGTAAATCTCTGTTTAGTTCTTTATTTGTATGCCTTTTATATTGGCAGATGTAATGGTTTACGTAAATTCCAAAGATAGACGATAAACGGTACATCGTCTATATTTAATGATATGCGTATGCACACAGAGAAAATAAGGTAGCACAAGAACAACTAGCTACGACGAAGGCGAAATATAGACTGACCTTAGAAGTGTACCAAGAGAATAACTTTCCTGGAATGGAGGTTCCAGCTATCGGTTGTTTGACCATGCCTGGGACCGAGCCCTTTCCCACGACTAGCTGTAGTCCCAAGAGCCCCCCCCCTGGACCACTCTCGTTGACACATAAATGGCCAAATAACTAAGAAATGAGACACCCGGAAAAGCTTCTCGAATTGATGTTCTAAATACTTTACAGTAGTATTGAATCTTTGATTTTCTGAATCCTGCCCATTGACATTTTGGAGTGCAGTCGAGGTATAATTTGATATCTAATATAATATTATTTATAATCTGATTAATAATATAATATTTTGTATTCAAACAAGCTATTATGTAAATGTACAAATACAAACATTTGTTGATAAGACATTCACTTAAAAAACTACTTAGTCTACTTTACTGCTTTAATTCTCAACTCTCCACAAAAAAAGTTCGGAGAAAAAAAAAAAAAAAAAAAAAAAAAAAAAAAAAAAAAAAAAAAAAAACAGAACCTATCTTATGGGATTTTCCCGCGTACATAGTCTTCTTCAAAGATGCATTTTTAGACTTGAATTAAGATAGTTTTACGTATCTATATTCATAGATGTATACGAGTCTAAACCTTAAAGGACTGCGAAATCAAACTACTTTTTTTCTGCGGGGGGGGGGGGCGAAGGAGATAATATAAAAAGAGTGAATATTTAAGCCTAAGTTTTTCCAGACGGCTAATGACTCTTAGAAAGAATATTGGATTGACAAACACCCCCCCCCCTCCCTCTCTAATAAATACTTTTTTAGGTACATGAAAGGAAGACTCACCAGTATATTCGGGGAAGCAAATAGTCAATGGCGATTTGTTGATTTTTTCTTCAAACAAGTCTTTTTTGTTCAAGAACAATATTATTGATGTCTCCACAAACCACTTGTTATTGCATATCGATTCAAAAAGTTTCATGGATTCAATCATTCGGTTCATTTCTTCGTCTTCTGCTAATACAAGGTCGTATCCTGAAAATGATGATAAGATAAAATCATAGTATAAACTTAATACAATATTATATTGTATTATATGATACAATATAATATATTTTTAATATAATATTATATACGTATCATGAAGAAATTATCATTTAGCGAGAAATTCTGCTTTGATTTAAACATTTCTTGAAATTTCTCAAACTATTTTCACTTTTTGTATCGCAGAAAGCAAAAAAGCAGAATTATTTAGTGGAAAATCCTATGGTACTTGTATAATATGCCCCCTACCGCTCAAGTTGTTCATGCATTGAAGCACTGTGAACCGGTTTCTTTCGTTAGTTTCTTTCAGCTTAGCGTGAGTAAAGACAAAGAGAAGTGACAGAATAGATGGGAAATATATAATTTGGGCTATATTTTTTCAAATTATGGGGGTAAAGTATTTGGACAGTGTGAAGTCAGGAAACAATTCTTACTTCATAATATCATAGTAGTTGTAGGTAAACATTTTGCACGCATATCCGCTGTACTTTACCCCCCCCCCCCCCTATTGTGCAAATATATAGCCCAAATTTGTTTCTAAAATATTATATTTTTATCATACTTGGGTATATTTTATTAGGATTAACCTAAGTTCCCTTCCTGAGCAACCTAACTTCCCTTCTTGAGCAACAGGGGATATATCATACAAGTACCAATCCCTTTTTTATTTAAATATTTCTGGAAGTGTTGAAACCATTACTGCTTACCTTTACTTTTTGCAACTGGATCGTGACGGTCTAAATTTGTTTCCTAGTGTGGTATGGGTACCCCAAGGGATATGAGAAGAGTTTGGTGGCGTTACACGCTGCACCGAAATCTGGTGGGAATTTGCACCAGCAAGGAACAGATGGCTAGATATGGAACCGTGTCTCAAATTAAAATTAATAACCAGAGAAACAAAGTGTAACGAACTCTAGGCCATATCCAGAATTTTCGCTTGGATTGAAAATCCTATCCAGGATTTTCGCTAGGAGGGAAGGGGGTTACAATAAACTTTAAAAATGTACCAAAAATTTATTTATATGCGTTTTTGTTACGTGTTTACGAGTTAAACGAAAATTTCAGGGGATTCAAATCCCCTAACTCCCCCCCCCCCCCCTGGATACGGCCTTGATGTGTCAATTCAGCACACGAAATTCCACCTTTATTATTGATCAAGACAAATGTTGTTCATAACATAGCTTTTACTCACATTTTATAATGAAAAATTGTATTTCTCTCCTATTATTATTTTTTGTATGTAACAAAACAATAAAAAATAAAAAGGAATGTATTTTAATGGTTATCAAGATAATCCACTTTTTTGTGACGGGTCCAGGGCGTTACGGAAATTATAGAAAAGGGTAAATCATTGTCAAAAGTTTGGGAAACACTGGTCTACATTGAGTTTTAAAAAAGTTGAGAAAGACTTACGATTACTAACACAAAAATATCAAAGCATAAGGAAACCAAGCAGTTCAAAAAGTACCCACAGGGTATAGAACTTCTTAAATACGTTAGGGTATAGAAATCCTGAAATACGTTAGGGTGTAGAATTTCTGACATACGTTAGGGTATAGAATTTCTGAAATACGTTAGGGTATAGAATTTCTGAAATACGTCATGGATAAAGGCATTTATGTTTCTTTTCATATTTTTTTTCCTTTTATGATTCCAAGCCCTTTGTCAAATCCTCTGACAATTGTTTCAAATATTCGATCTGGTTTTCTATAGTATTTAATTTAGGCTCAAAGAATAAAAAAAAAATCCTTTGATATGTAAGCAGCCTTAAGGCAGGTTTTAAAAAATTAACCATGCTCCTAGTAGCCAAAATCGAAGGTACTAATGGGGCTGTAACACCTCGAGATTTCAGCCCTGAGCTCGGCATCTTCAGAAAATATATGTTTTTTTTTTTGTTTTTTTTTTTTACTACCTATCTTTCTTACCTCTTTCTCGATGTTCCATAGCTCTCCACTTTGAAAATTCCTCACATACATAATTTTTTCTCTCCTTGTACACTTTATCTACCTTTCTCCTATAAACCTTTTTTTTTCATTCATACGATTCTCCATCAATTAATTTACCATACAAAAATTTCAAAATTCTCATTATAGCTACCCACGGCAGTAAGGGGATGCTCCCATTGTTTTAAGGGTAATATTTAATAAATTTCAAAAGTAAAGACAACCAGCTAGCAGCATCTAGAGTTAATCTTCAAGTTAAAATTTAGGGAGGGTAACTCCTTCTCATGTAGTTATGGCGCTGATAGAATTCCACATGAGAATTTAAGACGAATATTTTAAAAACAGTTGGATGTGAAATTGTAGCTTAGAATTGAATAATGCTGAAAATGAATGGGATGATTTTAGGAAAATAGTTTGAAAAAAAAAGTAGAAACTGCTTTTTTTAAGGTTCTTAAATACTAACGTGTAAACAAAGAACAAAACTCTGTTTCTCACAAAAGGTTCTAAACTTTTGACATTAATTAAATATTACATTTATTACTACTTTTGACATTTATTAAATATTAGCATAAAAGTACATCGACTTTTATAATTGAATATCTTCAAACCTTGATCAGATTTGTTCAAACCTTGCCATTCTTCTAAAGTGATATCCCTCTTAAGTGATACTTTGGCATATCCCTAAGGACTCAGTGATAACCCTGACTACACCAACTTCGTGACTACCCGAGTAAGCATCATTTCCTCCGGGCAAGCACACAAGTAATTAAGTAAGTAAGTTTATTTGTAACCCGCAATATAAAATAACTGCGGAGTTAAAAAAAAGAAAAAAAAAATAATATTATCCACAAGGAAATAATAACGAAAACACAACATAAATAACATAACAATATCCATAAAAACACTAATCTGGAAAAAAATAAGTGAGGGGGTCACTGGCACATCTTCCTTGGCGTATTGGTCCTCAGATCCTTAGCGATGCTGTCAAGCAGCACTAGAGGGTCGATAAGTCCAAAATGAGAAATAATCTTGTGATTTCTGTACCGCCTTAGCAAATATAGCAGGAATTTACAATGTTTAAAATAGCCTCTCCTTAGCTGAAGACGGTCTTTTTTGCGCATTAGAGGCTGAAAACCGGAAAGAAAAAGAACTGCTGGAGAACAAAAACTATGGTAAAGTTTACATAAGCCTCGGCGGCTGTACCTCCCTCTATTAGGCAAGATTTTACCATATGGGAATCGAATGCACTGCAGAGCACTAGCAACCAGAGACGAGCATGTAGTCGAAAGTGTATCAGAAAAAGTAATCCCAAGCCATTTCAACTTTGAGACACACTTGAGTAGCATTGTACCCACATGTAAAGGAGGAGCTGGTTTAGAAATATTAAAAGACAGAAACTCGCATTTTGAAGCATTTACAGAAAGCCCAATTGTACTCAAAGCATTAATCAGAACATTTAGATTTTTTGTGAGACCTGACCTAGTATGACTAACTAGCAGAACATCATCAGCATAGGCAATGTGACTAACAGCAGCATTTTCTAAAAACACTGTAGGAGACAGCTTTCGCAAACAGTCCGCAAGCACAGTTTTAAAAAATATATGGAGACAGCACACCGCCTTGCCTGACTCCCTTCTTTACTAATATAGGCTCGGATATATCAGACATCCATTTTAACCAAACCAACGAACTGGAATGCTGATATAGTATACCTTTCGTTCAGCATTAGTTAATTCTTGCTTGGACTCGCTATCGAAGCACTGGCGACTGAGCAGATTCATCAAATGTACTTAAGATATCAACCGAGACCCAAAGAATTGGCCTATTTTGTATCTTTGTCAACACTCGCAGCTGACCTAGTATATGGGATTGAGAACAACCAAAACCGGCTCTGAACCCAACTTGATAATCATAAAAATCACACTTAGTCAAAACTTCAGGCAATACGACATACTCGAGCAGCTTGCTCATGAAACAGGACACTGTAATTGGTCGATAACTGGAACACTGATCTGCGTCTTTTCTCTTTTTCAAAACTGATGTTGCAATTCCCGAATGAAAACTATCTGGAACTAACGACTGGGCTAAATACATCTGGAATAGGAGCTGAATGTGTGTTAACAATAATGGACACTTAATGATGAAGTGATTGTAACACAGACCATCCCAATCAGGAGCACTTGATTTCTTAACACTCTTAAAAGCCCGATAGATATCACAACTAGATATTGATAATATATGGACTTGCCGAAGAACTCAAGGAGGAGTAATATGCAATAAGGAGGAAAACATGGACTGGACAGAATGTTTAAATGCAGAAAAAACACAAGTAAAATGAGCAACAAAATCATTGAAATTGATAATCAAAACGGTAGCAGGCACACACTTTCTGCTAATAATTACATTGAACCAAGACTTCCGATCCGAGGGGCCATCCAAAGCATTCAGGCGGGATTGACGAACAGATATAAACTGAAGTTTGGAATTTTGCTTAATTTTAAATAATTCACCAGATTTGGGCTGATCGCAATTAATCCAAATGCGGAGCCAAAACTTCACGTGTTGTTTAGCTTTTTTCACTTTTTGGAACACATTCCATTACTGTTTTCTGGTGTCAAATCTAAGACGTTAAACAGGAACTGCAAGTGAACCAGTTGACTTCAAGCAATACACGATCTGGTAATAGAAACAATTTAAATCAATTTTAACTGTCTGTGACCTTACAGAGGTTTGTAAAAGGTGAAAAGGCACTTTCAGGCTTGATAATAGTTTAGCCCCCTCCCCCCAAAAATAAAGATTTGTACGAGTGTTCCCGCATTTTCTGATGTTTTCATTATTGGTCACCCATTTCTACTGTTTCTTTTCAAAATTGCCCCTCCCCCCTAAAATAAAAGTTCCCCCGTGCGTGCCAGGAGTGGATTTATCCGATCTTGGTTGGATTGGAACTAAAAATTGCCCCTCCCCCCTAAAAAAACTTCAAAATTGCCCCTCCCCCCCTAAAAAAAAGTTCCTCTGTGCGTGCCAGGAGTGGATTTATCAGATCTTGGTTGGATTGGAACTAAAAATTGCCCCTCCCCCTAAAAAAAACTTCAAAATTGCCCCTCCCCCCTAAAAAAAAAGTTCCTCCGTGCGTGTAAGGAGTGGAGTTATCAGATATTGGTTGGATTGGAACTGAAAATTAAAACTTTTGGTCTAAATAGCCATATTCTTAACCATTTAATAGTTTTTTCGACACACCTTTTCTAATAAGGAAAAAAGATTCTTGAAAAGGTCTTGAGATGCGAAAGCAGATAGGTCTAGTTTAAAAAACCAGGTACATACAGGTCAGACGTTTTTTTTTTATCTTTTTTGGGGGGTGGGGCTTGGAAAAAGAAAGTTTTATGTACCAGGCATATTTTTAGGTTTTATTATGATCCATATAGATTCTTTGAACGAGTCTTGTGTGTGGGGGATGGGGGCCTAACCGAAACATTTTTCGTTTGAAGCTAAGGTTTGTTTGTAAAGGTTATAATAGTAAATTGGAAATATCCTTTCTAATGTAATATAAAAGAGGAAGAGAAAACAGTTTAAGATCTAATCCGAGTAACAATACAAGAACACCCTTATAATTTCTATTTTCAGTGTATAATTGAGTCTTGTATATAGGCTTCCGAAACTACACATAAGACCTGTTCAGGAAAAGTAGTCCTTTTATATTTTAATTTATATATTATATAAATTATATTTATATTTATAAATATAAATTATGTTTATATTTTATATTTTAAAAGTAGTCCTTTTTTATATGTAAAAATATAAATTTTTACAAGAAACAAAAGAAAAAGTTGAATAAATTTGAATAGCGACACTCAATGGCACAATTCAAAATCTATACATTAGATAAAATCGATTAATTTAATTAGAGAAAAAAAGTTTTTTTTCATAGAATTACAAGCATAAATTTTTCATAATGAAACTGTCGAATAAACTAAAATCTGTGATTCATCAAATTTCAATAGTTAAAAAATGGTAAATTCAGAAAAAACTTTGCTTATGTTCTTTATGGCTTACTGTTCTTTTTAGAGTGAAATATATGAATTTTTGTGTATAATTCTACTCCAAAAGGAGCGCCTTAGCTCCGCCTTCGAGTTCAACTGAGATAGACCTTCGCAATCGCCTCGATTGACCAAAACAAACCCAGTTGATGTTAGCATTCGCTTTGATTCAGACCAAATTAAATAATGAGTGGTAGTGAGTTAGTGATTGGATTGTTGGACAATTTAGTCGATGAAGATCATGATCGTGAAAGGTGTGGCAGGCAATATAAAGCTCATTCGCGTCGCAGAATACTCTCAAGTGAGAGTGATAGCGATCAAAAAAATGGCTCTCGGAGCCCAGAGTTTCAAACTCGTGCTCGGTATGGCTCTCGGAGCCCTGAAATTAGTTCTAGGAACGAAAAATCTTGCTCTCGGAGCCCCACAAAAATCCATGACACAAAGCGGAAGGCTTCTCCGGAAAAACACAAAGGTAAAAGATTAAAAGAAAACACGTCAAATGACGCTCTATTCAGAAAGATTTCTGAAGAACGTTCTGGTACCAAAGAGGGTCCTAAGATCCATAAGAAACTTGCCAAAGTTACAAATAGAGCTTTTTCTGAGCCTTTGGAAATAGTGAAGCTAAAAGAGTTATTTGAGCACCACCCTAGGCCTGCTAATACCGAAAAAATTGTTCCTCCGAAGTTGAATAGTGAAATTTGGGCTATTCTCTCATCATAGGCTAAACAGAGGGATGCTAAGGCCCTTCAAGTTCAGCGGACAATTGCTCACTCAACATTTTGTGTTTTAGAGGCAGCAAATGCGTTTCTTGAGACAGAAAATGAGAATATTAAAGAAAAAGTTGTCAAAAACCTTACAGATGCAGTTCACATGCTTGGCCTCACCAATTACGATCTAAGTTTAAAAAGAAGTCATGCAATGAAATTTGAATTGAGTCCAGATCCCACTGTAGCATCAGCTTTATGTGCCCCTGAAGTCAAAGTCACGGAGTACCTTTTCGGCAAAGATATTGCCAAAACAACATCTAAAGCTAAATCCATGGTGGATTTGACAAAATATTTTGGAAAACCAAAAAACGTGCAAGGGCCTACCGTTATTGCCGATGGAATAATGAGGCCCCCCGTCCAAATTATCACAGAAATCAGTGCCAGGACCGTCAAGAGAGGTCCAAATTCCAGAAATTCCAGAAATTCCAGAAAAGGGATCGAAAACAGCTGGTATGTACTATTTACCATACCCCGACCTTGATTTTTACGATTTTGCTGTTAATTTCAATAGGCAGTCACAACATTTGGCTGATAACTTTAAAGCTGGGAGAATTAGTAAGTACATCTCAAAATGGCAGTCAATAACCAGTGATTTGAATATTTTGAATATTGCGGCCTCAGGCTATAAGATTGAATTTGAGAAAACACCACTAAAAGCTTTGAAAACAAAAAACAAAAGTTTTACGTTTGAAGAAATAGAGGCTATAAGAAAGGAAGTTGATATTTTATTGCATAAAGGTGTTATTGTTAAAGTACCCGAATTGAGAATAAAGGAAATACGTTGCATTTCTCCCGTTTTTACAGTCCCAAAGAAAGATGGGTCTACCCGGTTTATTCTTAACCTTAAAAATTTAAATGAAAACCTTAAATATTACCATTTTAAAATGGAAAGTGTTCATTCTGCGGTTCTTTTGATGACAAAAAATTGTTATATGGTCTCTATTGACCTAGTCGATTTTTATTATTCATGCCCTGTTGATTTTGGATATCAAATGTGGCTTTGTTTCAAATTTTACCTTTGTTATTCGTTTACTTCAATGCCAAATTACTTATCATCGGCCCCAATGGTTTTTACAAAACACATGAAACCTGTTATCTCTTTACTTCGGAGAAAAGGGTATTTGTCAGTTACCTATTTAGACGATTCTCTCCTTCTGGGAAGGTCATATTTAGAGTGTCAAAATAATGTCTATGAAACAGCGAAATTACTGTCAGAGCTGGGGTTTGTGATCCACCCGGGAAAGTCAGTTCTCATTCCAAGCCAACAAATAGAATTTCTGGGCTTTTTGTTAGATTCGCGATTAATGCATATTTTCCTGCCGGAAAGAAAAGTTAAAAAAGTTATACATTTGGTTTCAAAAATTCTTAGTCAAAAATTGACTACGATTCAAGAATTTGCTGAAACTCTTGGCGTTCTTGTTTCAACATTTCCAGCAGTAGAATTAGGGCCTTTATATTACCGAACAGCAGAATCGTTTAAAACTCAAGCAATAGGGTACGCGAAGGAAAATTTTGCGGAAAGGATAATTTTAACAACCGATGTAAATTCGGAACTACAATGGTGGTTGGATATTGCCAATCATGCTTCTAAAGCAATTGAGTCTAGATCAATTGACAAATATTTGTGTAGTGATGCGTCGAAACTAGGTTGGGCACTCGTGGATGAATATTCCATGAAAACGGCCATAGGTGAATGGTCCTCAGAAGAGAAGAGATTTGATATCAATGTCTTAGAAACGAAGGCCGTCTATCTGGGATTAAAATGTTTTGCCCATGATATTAAAGGCATGCATGTTCGGCTGCGTTCTGACGATATAACCGCAGTAGCTTATATAAATAAAATGGGAGGATCAAAATCTAAATCTTGTAATTATTTCGCAAATAAGGTCTGGCAGGTAGTACTGCAGGGCAAAGGATGGATATCTGCAGAACATGTGCCTGGGGTTGCTAATATTGCGGATAAGGCATCACGAAAATTTGATAATGAAAAGGAATGGAAATTGGATTCTGAAATATTTATTATTTTGAATTTTTTGGTATGTCAGTCAATAGATATTGATTTGTTTGCGACTAGATTAAATTTTCAGATTAAACCATTTGTTTCTTGGAAACCAGATCCAGACTGTTTTTTCGTAGATGCATTTTCAATGAATTGGAAGCATTATTTCTTTTATGCATTCCCCCATTCAGTTTACTTCTGAGGACCCTTCAGAAGGTGGAAACAGATCAGGCCACTGGTATTTTGATCTTTCCGAATTGGACCACACAAGTATGGTATCCCTTACTATTAAAGCTTTTAATAGGAACTCCAATATTTCTACCAAATGATAATTTTACTTTGTCTCTCCCACAGAAACCGACCTTGCACCATCCATTGTCCAAGACGTTACACCTAGCGGCTTGCGTCGTCTCCGGCAAGGGCTTCACCACCAAGGATATTCTCCCTCCACAGTCGATATTATCATGGCAGGGTGGCGGGATTAAACTAATCGCCCGTAAAAAGTTTACATTTTAAAATTGATTGACTTTTGTGGAAGAAACACAATCCAGGCCGTGGAGGCAACTCGACCGGAAACTTTGACATTTCTTAGGGAACTTTTTCACTCAGGTGTTGGATACAGTGCTATTAATACTGCGAGAAGTGCTTTATCGGCAATTCTACCAAGCCTTCAGTTAGGCAGTAATCACATCACCAAGAAGTTTATGAGAGGTGTCTTTAATAGAAGGCCTAGTCTACCCAAGATTTCAAGTATTTAGGATGTAAAATGTGCATTCGATCTCTTTAGACTGCCAGCTTGGGATATCGAAAATCTTCAATTAAAGACACTAACACAAAAATTAGCAGTTTTATTGATTTTATCAGCTTGTGAAAGAGTTCAGTTTTTGGCCAGTTTATCACTCAGTAATATGGTACATAATGACGATGGAAGTTTTGATTTTCAAATCAATGTATTGTTAAAAACATCGAAACCGGGCAACCACAAGTCAGTATTTAAATTTCAACCTTTTCACTAGTCGTCCGTGTGTCCGGCAATGCACCTTGCTTGTTATATTATAATGACATAATAACAGAATAGACACGGCACACTTTTTCTTACATATCGTAAGCCTCATACTGCCGTGTCCAAGTCATCTATTTCTAGATGTATAAAAGAAGTTTTATTTCTTGCAGGTATAGATATCAGTGTTTATGGTGCTCATAGCACAGGGTCTGCCTCAACGTCCCACCTTAAAGCAAGAGGAATTGATGTAGATCAAATCATAAAATATGTAGGCTGGACAAATGCCAAAACGTTTGCAAGGTTTTATAATAAACCAATTGAAAGTGGTCAGCAGTTATCAGTCTTCTGAATTTATTCACTGTAATTTGTTATATTTGAAATATCTTACTATAAATGAATTTTTGTACAACAGCTTCTTTTAATGAATAGGGCTATTATTGATCATTAGTGTTGGTATCGCTCATGCTGAACTTTAAAATCTCAGTTGAACTCGAAGGCGGAGCTAAGGCGCTCCTTTTGGAGTAGAGTTGATAAATTAAACAAAAACTTACCAAGTTTGAAGTTTGATTTTAATTCTACTCCAAAGACGGAGCGCCAGCGTAGCTGAGAGTTCAACTGCCCTCCCAATTTCCCTTCCCGTTGAACTCTCAGCGTTTCATCATGAGCTTAACCACCGCATATTATAAAGACTTTAAAATACTGGGTTTGTTTTGGTCAATCGAGGCGATTGCGAAGGTCTATCTCAGTTGAACTCTCAGCTACGCTGGCGCTCCTTCTTTGGAGTAGAATTACAATCAAACTTCAAACTTGGTAAGTTTTTGTTTAAGTTATCAATTATAAACCATTAAAATACAATAATTTTAATCAAGTAAATTGAGCCAGTTGAAGCCAGTTGAAAAATTATTCGAAGAAATAACTATTTAATCGAAATCAATTAAGCAATATCCTACCAAGGGACTTTGACTCTGAAAAGAAATTTCTTTATCTACAAATATTCTTAGACCGAACCAAAAATCCTTCAGGATACTAAATCCATTCTAACTATAAACATTAAATTAATAATAAAATATTAAATTAAAAAAACGCACCGATTTAACACACACTTTTGAATAACTCTAAAGCTTTCAAATTGAGTATTGTTAATCCAAGCAGATTGGGCAATCGAATTCAGTTGAGCAATAACCGAAGGAATTAATTAGGCTATTTAATCAAAGTCATTTAAACAAGTCCTACAAATCGATTTCAACTTTGAAACGGATTTCTTTTTATTGACAAATATTCTCAGCCTGAGCTGAAGATGTTTCATAAGATTGAAATAGCCTTAACAGTAAAATATTCACTTTATCTTGAAAAAAAGTTAGAAACTCAACAAAAAAGGGTACTGTTCTATTAACCGGGCTCTTTTATATAGTGCTAGTTTGGTTAATACTAATGAAATAAAATAAAATAGGATGCAGGAGCAGATCGAGGATTTTTTTTCGGGGGGGGGGGGGGTTACTAATTTTTGACTTTTTTTTGGGGGGGGGGGGGGGTACTAATTTTGACTCACTTTTCGACTAATTTTACTGATTTTTACCTAGGTTTTACTAATTTTCGACTTATTTTCGACTCGGTCAAAAATTTAGGGAGGGGGGGGGGTCAAACCGGGTAACCCCCCCCCCCCCCGGGATACGGCCTTAATAGGATGAATATATAATAGTTTAGAAACAAATTTGGGCTATATATTTGCACATTAGGGGGTGGGGGGCAAAGCATACCATATATTAAACACTTAACCTAACTTCACCTAGGTACCTTCTCCCCCCTAAACCTCAAAAAAAATAATTTAAATACTGTTCTTGCCTTTGTTTATGTCCCAGAAGGCATTGTAAACCTGTTTTCATTATGCGTCTTGATCTATTTCGTGACTGGTATGCATTGGCGTATACAAAAGAGCCTGGTTAATAGAACAGTACCAAAAAAAAGCAACACAGAATATAAACCATACAACACAATTATATCGAATACAACACAATTATATCAAATAAAAAAGTTTGAAACTCACCAGATAAAGCAACACAGAATATAATAGCTGTAACACCTTCAAAACAATGAATCCACTTTTTTCGCTCAGACCTCTGACCACCGACGTCAAACATTCTAAAACATGAAAAAAGAATAAGTAAAAAAAAACCTCATCTAAATCACCAAATGAAATGATAATACGTTCTGTTCCTTCGTGAAAATGTGTATTTTAAATTCAGTGGCAATATACAGAAAAGTAATGAACAAATAAAAAAAACACACACAAAATGTGTATTTAAAATCCAAACTGTGTATAAAAAACACAAAATGTGTATTTAAAACACAAAATGTGTATTTAAAATCCAGTGGCAATATACAGAAAAGTACTGAACAAATAAAAAAAAACACAAAATGTGTATTTAAATTCCAGCGACAATATACAGAAAAGTAATGAATAAATAAAAAAAAAAATATGTATTTTAAATCCAGTGGCAATATACAGAAAAGTCCTGAACAAATAAAAAAAAACACACACAATTGAACATATCCAGTTATAACACTCAAGACATTGAAATTATATTTTCCGTGCCTCTAAAACTTTCTCTATAAAACTTTGTACCTCACTAATTAGGTCCCTAGAAGAAGTCTGTAAAATACCCAGGACCAGTCATCCCCGCGAAAAAAATACCTATTCCTTAAATTCAAAAAAAAGAACAAATAGAAAAAAACACAAAATGTGTATTTAAATTCCAGCGGCAATATACAGAAAAGAAATGAAGAAATAAAAAAAAAATGTGTATTTTAAATCCAGTGGCAATATACAGAAAAGTAATCAACAAATAAAAAAACCACACAAAATGTGTATTTAAAATCCAAAATGTGTATAAAAAACACAAAATGTGTATTTAAAATCCAAAATGTGTATTTAAAATCCAGTGGCAATATACAGAAAAGTCCTTAAAAAAAAAAAAAAAACATAATTGAACATATCCAGTTATAACACTCAAGAAATTGAAATTATATTTTCCAGGCCTCTAAAACTTTCTCTATAAAACTTTGTACCTCACTAATTAGGTCCCTAGAAGAAGTCTGTAAAATACCCGGGACCAGTCATCCCCGCGAAAAAAATACCTATTCCTTAAATTCAAAAAAAAAGAAAAAAATAGAAAAAAACACAAAATGTGTATTTAAAATCCAAAATGTGTATTTAAAATCCAGTGGCAATATACAGAAAAGTCCTTAACAAATAAAAAAAAACATAATTGAACATATCCAGTTATAACACTCAAGAAATTGAAATTATATCTTCCGTGCCTCTAAAACTTTCTCTATAAAACTTTGTACCTCACTAAATAGGTCCCTAGAAGAAGTCTGTAAAATACCCGGGACCAGGCATCCCCATGAAAAAAATACCTATTCCTTAAATTAAAAAAAAAAAAAGAACAAATAAAAAAAACACACAAAATGTGTATTTAAAATCCAAAATGTGTATAAAAAACACAAAATGTGTATTTAAAATCCAAAATGTGTATTTAAAATCCAGTGGCAATATACAGAAAAGTCCTTAACAAATAAAAAAAAAAAACATAATTGAACATATCCAGTTATAACACTCAAGAAATTGAAATTATATTTTCCGTGCCTCTAAAATTTTCTCTATAAAACTTTGTACCTCACTAATTAGGTCCCTAGAAGAAGTCTGTAAAATACCCGGGACCAGTCATCCCCGCGAAAAAAATACCTATTCCTTAAATTCAAAAAAAAGAACAAATAAAAAAAACACACAAAATATGTATTTAAAATCCAAAATGTGTATAAAAAAACACAAAATGTGTATTTAAAATCCAAAATGTGTATTTAAAATCCAGTGGCAATATACAGAAAAGTCCTTAACAAATAAAAAAAGAAACATAATTGAACATATCCAGTTATAACACTCAAGAAATTGAAATTATATTTTCTGTGCCTCTAAAACTTTCTCTATAAAACTTTGTACCTAACTAATTAGGTCCCTAGAAGAAGTCTGTAAAATACCCGGGACCAGTCATCCCCGCGAAAAAAATACCTATTCCTTAAATTCAAAAAAAAGAACAAATAAAAAAAAACACAAAATGTGTATTTAAAATCCAAAATGTGTATAAAAAACACAAAATGTGTATTTAAAATCCAAAATGTGTATTTAAAATCCAGTGGCAATATACAGAAAAGTCCTTAACAAATAAAAAAAAAAACATAATTGAACATATCCAGTTATAACACTCAAGAAATTGAAATTATATTTTCCGTGCCTCTAAAATTTTCTCTATATAACTTTGTACCTCACTAATTAGGTCCCTAGAAGAAGTCTGTAAAATACCCGGGACCAGTCATCCCTGCGAAAAAAATACCTATTCCTTAAATTCAAAAAAAAAGAAGAAATAAAAAAAACACACAAAATGTGTATTTAAAATCCAAAATGTGTATAAAAATCCAAAATGTGTATTTAAAATCCAGTGGCAATATACAGAAAAGTCCTTAACAAATAAAAAAAAAACATAATTGAACATATCCAGTTATAACACTCAAGAAATTGAAATTATATTTTCCGTGCCTCTAAAACTTTCTCTATATAACTTTGTACCTCACTAATTAGGTCCCTAGAAGAAGTCTGTAAAATACCCGGGACCAGTCATCCCCGCGAAAAAAATACCTATTCCTTAAATTCAAAAAAAAAAGAACAAATAACAAAAACACACAAAATGTGTATTTAAAATCCAAAATGTGTATAAAAAATCCAAAATGTGTATTTAAAATCCAGTGGCAATATACAGAAAAGTCCTTAACAAATAAAAAAAAAACATAATTGAACATATCCAGTTATAACACTCAAGAAATTGAAATTATATTTTCCGGGCCTCTAAAACTTTCTCTATAAAACTTTGTACCTCACTAATTAGGTCCCTAGAAGAAGTCTGTAAAATACCCGGGACCAGTCATCCCCGGGAAAAAAATACCTATTCCTTAAATTCAAAAAAAAGAACAAATAAAAAAAAACACAAAATGTGTATTTAAAATCCAAAATGTGTATAAAAAACACAAAATGTGTATTTAAAATCAAAAATGTGTATTTAAAATCCAGTGGCAATATACAGAAAAGTCCTTAACAAATAAAAAAAAAAAAAATAATTGAACATATCCAGTTATAACACTCAAGAAATTGAAATTATATTTTCCGTGCCTCTAAAATTTTCTCTATATAACTTTGTACCTCACTAATTAGGTCCCTAGAAGAAGTCTGTAAAATACCCGGGACCAGTCATCCCTGCGAAAAAAATACCTATTCCTTAAATTCAAAAAAAAGAACAAATAAAAAAAACACACAAAATATGTATTTAAAATCCAAAATGTGTATAAAAACACAAAATGTGTTAAAATCCAAAATGTGTATTTAAAATCCAGTGGCAATACACAGAAAAGTCCTTAACAAATAAAAAAAAAACATAATTGAACATATCCAGTTATAACACTCAAGAAATTGAAATTATATTTTCCGTGCCTCTAAAACTTTCTCTATAAAACTTTGTACCTCACTAATTAGGTCCCTATAAGAAGTCTGTAAAATACCCGGCACCAGTCATCCCCGTGAAAAAAATACCTATTCCTTAAATTCAAAAAAAAAGAACAAAAAAAAAAACACAAAATGTGTATTTAAAATCCAGTGGCAATATACAGAAAAGTCCTGAACAAATAAAAAAAAAACATAATTGAACATATCCAGTTATAACACTCAAGAAATTGAAATTATATTTTCCATGCCTCTAAAACTTTCTCTATAAAACTTTGTACCACACTAATTAGGTCCCTAGAAGAAGTCTGTAAAATACCCGGGACCAGTCATCCCCGCGAAAAAAAATACCTATTCCTTAAATTCAAAAAAAAAAGAACAAATAAAAAAACCACACAAAATGTGTATTTAAAATCCAAAATGTGTATAAAAAACACAAAATGTGTATTTAAAATCCAAAATGTGTATTTAAAATCCAGTGGCAATATACAGAAAAGTCCATAACAAAAAAAAAAAAACATAATTGAACATATCCAGTTATAACACTCAAGAAATTGAAATTATATTTTCCGTGCCTCTAAAACTTTCTCTATAAAACTTTGTACCTCACTAATTAGGTCCCTAGAAGAAGTCTGTAAAATACCCGGGACCAGTCATCCCCATGAAAAAAATACCTATTCCTTAAATTAAAAAAAAAAAGAACAAATAACAAAAAACACAAAATGTGTATTTAAAATCCAGTGGCAATATACAGAAAAGTCCTGAACAAATAAAAAAAAAACACAAAATGTGTATTTAAAATCCAAAATGTGTATTTAAAATCCAGTGGCAATATACAGAAAAGTCCTTAACAAATAAAAAAAAAACACAAAATGTGTATTTAAATTCCAGCGGCAATATACAGAAAAGTAATGAAGAAAAAAAAAATGTGTATTTAAATCCAGTGGCAATATACAGAAAAGTAATCAACAAATAAAAAAAACACACAAAATGTGTATTTAAAATCCAAAATGTGTATAAAAAACACAAAATGTGTATTTAAAATCCAGTGGCAATATACAGAAAAGTCCTGAACAAATAAAAAAAAACACAAAATGTATATTTAAAATCCAGTGGCAATATAAAACACAAAATGTGTATTTAAAATCGAGTGGCAATATAAAACACAAAATGTGTATTTAAAATCCAGTGGCAATATACAGAAAAGTCCTTAACAAATAAAAAAAAACACAAAATGTGTATTTAAATTCCAGTGGCAATATACAGAAAAGTAATGAAGAAATAAAAAAAAACAAAATGTGTAATTTAAATCCTGTGGCAATATACAGAAAAGTAATTAACAAATAAAAAAAAAAAAAAACAAAATATGTTTTTAAAATCCAAAATGTGTATAAAAAACACAAAATGTGTATTTAAAACACAAAATGTGTATTTAAAATTCAGTGGCAATATACAGAAAAGTCCTGAACAAATAAAAAAAAACACAAAATGTGTATTTAAAGTCCAGTGGCAATATAAAACGCAAAATGTGTATTTAAAATCCAGTGGCAATATAAAACACAAAATGTTTATTTAAAATCCAGTGGCAAAATACAGAAAAGTAATGAACAAATAAAAAAAAACACACAAAATGTGTATTTAAAATCCAAAATGTGTATAAAAAACAAAAAATGTGTATTTAAAACACAAAATGTGTATTTAAAATCAAGTGGCAATATACAGAAAAGTCCTGAACAAATAAAAAAAAACACAAAATGTATATTTAAAATCCAGTGGCAATATAAACACAAAATGTGTATTTAAAATCCAGTGGCAATATAAAACACAAAATGTGTATTTAAAATCCAGTGGCAATATACAGAAAAGTAATGAACAAATAAAAAAAAACACACAAAATGTGTATTTAAAATCCAAAATGTGTATAAAAAACACAAAATTTGTATTTAAAAAGCAAAATGTGTATTTAAAATCCAGTGGCAATATACAGAAAAGTCCTGAACAAATAAAAAAAAACACAAAATGTATATTTAAAATCCAGTGGCAATATAAAACACAAAATGTGTATTTAAAATCCAGTCATGTACGGCGAGCCAAATTCGGACCTGTATTAGTTGAAAAACGGTCCGAAATTATAATTTTTTAAAAAACAAGTTTTTTTTTTAACTGAAAGTAAGGAGCGAGATTAAAAATTAAAACAAACAGAAATTGTTCTGTATGTGAAAGGGTCTGGGCCCTCCTGAACACCCCGCTCTTTACGCAAAAATATTTTATTACTTTAAAAAGTAGAGTTGTGACTAAGAGTCAAACTTTAGCGTAAGTAGCTTTGACTAGGGGGACAGCGCCTTTCATGTACGGAAAAATTTCTGTTCGTTTTAAGTTTTAATGTCACTCCTTACTTTCAGTAAAAAAAAAAAAAACTTTTTTATATTTAATTTACCGACAAGAGAACGAGAGAGATATTGAAAATCGAGCAATAAGTTTTCAGATACCACATCCCCTTAATTGAGGATGTTACGAACATGACGTAACTAAAAGTCAATTTTTGCGGTACAGATAGTATTGCCTCTTTAGTGTAGAAAAAAGTATAAAAAGTGAATTTAAAAAGTGCAGAACTATTTATACTCTTCTTAAATAGTTTGATATATTTTTGAAGCCAAAAATCCAGCATAACAAAAATTAGAACCAATTTCACATTGATATGAAGATATGAAGACTTTGACATATGAAGATATGAATAGATATGAAGATATGAAGATATGAAGACACCAGACTTTGATATGAAGAAGGAAGTTTCTGAATTGAAAGCTGACCGAAATCGATTGGAAGAACTTTTGAAGGAAAAGTTCTTCTATTGCCAATCTTTTGAAACATATGGAGGCATAGCAGGTTTCTTTGACTTGGGACCAATGGGTTGTGGTCTGAAGAAAAACTTGTTAGAGGCATGGAGGGAATTCTTCATTCTTGAGGAAAATATGCATGAAATAGATTGTGCAATTGTAACGCCTGAATCAGTTTTGAGCGCGTCTGGACACGTTGACAAATTTACTGACTTGATGGTCAAAGATGTTAAAACTGGCGAATGTTTTAGATTGGATCACCTGATCAAAGACGAGCTGGAAAAGGTCAAAGCGGACAAAAGCGTGACGGCTCAAATTGAAGCAGAATGTGAAAATATTCTCACCAGACTTGACGGAATGACCAAAGAGGAAATGACTATCGTATTGAGGCAGTTTAATATGATGTCCCGTAATGGAAATGATGTGACTGACCCTGTTGAATTTAATCTAATGTTTCCGACTTTTATTGGCCCAACTTCTATTGGCCAGAGTCGGGGATATTTACGGCCTGAAACAGCGCAAGGCATATTTGTCAACTTTTCCCGTCTTTTGAAATTCAACAACGGAAGACTACCATTTGCGGTTGCACAAATTGGACCCGCTTTTAGGAATGAGATTTCACCACGTTCTGGCCTTCTTCGAGCCAGGGAGTTTACAATGGCTGAAATTGAACATTTCTGTGATCCTAACGATAAATCTCATCCAAAGTTTAACACTGTCAAAGACTTGGAGATTTTGTTATATTCAGCCTGTGCGCAGATGGAGGGAAAACCACCAAAGCTGATGAAACTTGGTGATGCTGTCTCTCAGAAACTAATTGACAACGAGACCCTTGGCTACTTCATTGGAAGAATTCACCAGTTCCTAATTATGGTCGGTGTGAAGGAAAAAATGATAAGATTTAGACAGCACATGAGTAACGAAATGGCTCATTATGCCCAGGATTGCTGGGACGCCGAATGTCTTACCTCATTCGGATGGCTTGAATGTGTCGGCTGTGCTGACAGGTCAGCCTTTGATCTCACACAGCATTCAAAGGCAACTGGCGCTAAATTGGAAGCTGAGAGACAGCTTTCTGAGGCGAGGATTGAAGAAGCTGTCGAAGTAGTGCTCATAAAAGCCAAAATTAGAGAACAATTTGAAGCTGAAGTAAAGATAGTTCTCGAGGAAATTGAAAAAGTGGATATTAATATCATTGAATCTTCAATCAAACAGGAAGGAAAATTTGATCTGCACGTCAATGGTAAATCTTTCTCAATTACTTCAGAAATGGTAAAAGAAGTGAGACACAAAAAAAAGGTAGACGTCGAAAGCTTTGTGCCCAGTGTTATTGAGCCTGCATTCGGGATTGGGCGCATACTTTATGTGATACTTGAACATAACTTTAGTGTCCGAGAAGGTGCTGAAAAACGAAAATTCTTGAAACTTCCACTCATTGTTGCTCCATACAAATGCTGCGTTCTCCCGTTGAGCAACAAACAGAATTTTATGCCATTTGTAAAACAAATATCACAAGATTTGAAAGATCAAAAGATTCCGTCTGAAGTCAACGCCTCCTCAGCGCGTATAGGTCATCGCTATGCAAGAGCGGATGAGCTTGGGGTGCCTTTTGCAGTGACTGTGGATTTTGACACACTAAAAGAACCCCATTCTGTGACTCTGAGGGATCGGGACTCTATGCTGCAAGTTCGACTGCCGGTGAACGAAGTGGCTGCCGTTATAAAAAATCTGGCATGTGGAAAATTAAGTTGGACCGAACTAAGAGCGAAGTATCCTGCCTTTATTAAACATCGTGAGGAAAATTAAGCTGGAACGAAGTAAGAGCGAAGTATCCTGCCTTTATTTAACAAGAATAAGTTATTTTTTTTATCTGCACAAATTTTTAAGTAAAGATCTTTCATCGTAAAAAAAAAAAAAAAAAAAAAAAAAAAAAAAAAATTTTTAGCACTCCTGATTCACCCAGAACATAAATATAAAATAATTATGTAGAAGAAATAGTTAATAAATGGCGAACATTTTAAAAGCCCAAAGGCAAGCAATTACTAATGACGGGGCGTCATTAATTGATGGGAAGTAATGATGAGTAAAATGCGATGTATTTAAAATACCAAAGTTCCTTCTTTTTAAAGATAATTCATACTTCCTCTTATTAAGTTAAATATAGTTTAAAAAATTAAAAGTCCTCAATCAGCAAATAGAAAAAGTGCAGACATCCCCAGAAAAATAACGGCGCTATCCAAGGTTTAGATTTCGCTAAGAGAGTGAGTAATAAAAAAGATCCTACGTACAATATTTCTAAGGAAGTTTAAACTATAAGAGCCATGTGAACGTCTAAATCATCAAAAATAGTTAAGAAAGATTATTGGACGACGGGTTCACATCCTTGGTCCACTCGGGCCAATGGTGAGCCAGTTCTTACAGCGCAGGACTGAAGAGCTATGTTTGATAGTGGGGTAGAAGTGCTTTTTGAGATTATTCGTGATGTAGAAGCAGGACCATTCAGATAGAAGTCTTAAATTCTTTCATGTTGTATCTTGGTCACCGTTATTGTCATTTGGAGTGACCCACTGCTGTTCACCTAAATATGTAAGTCGCAATAAATCCATTGCTTTTTACCTGTGTTTATTTCATTTTATATGTCCGTATCTAGCCTAATGATATCTAATTAGTTCGCATGTCTCCAAGGTAACGCTCCCAGAGGAATCTGATCTCCAGATAGCTCAAGAAAAAAGAGGCCACATTTATATGTCTACATATTCTATTTGCTCCCATTAGTTGAGGGCGGCGCTAGCCTAGTTGACACAATCTTTAGCGCTATAAGCGGCACTATCAGAGGAGTTGCAAGGTGTAAGTTCACGACCTTTGGGCATAATATCACCTTTGACGTGGTCAGTATTTAGTACCCCATTTAGTATAGCCATACTATTTTTTCATCCCTACAAATACCAAAAGTTGTCGTCACTACATTAGCTTTAGTGCCTCTGGTAAAATTCGATAAACTTGAATTGACGGGTAAACGGCGTAATTGAAAGATAAAGATGAACGAAAACGTAATTTCAAAAGTGACAAAATGCGTTAAGACCAAAATTGAAGAAAACATAGACAGCATTTTAGCTGAGTGTAATGAGCCTGAATTGGATGAATTGGAGAAAGAGAAAAATATTCATTGTATTGTCAGGTCAATAACAATGGAAGAGCCTGGATTGGAGAAACAGAAATGGGACGATAAATTATGTTTCTATATTATATTAATTATATTAATAATAGGGATTATATTAATATTTGGATTATTTTTCTCTACAAAATGGAAAAAAACTTAAAAAGAAAGGTGACATCTCCAGTTAGTAGTGATGGCATTTCTCATAGGAAGAGATACTCCAAAAAGGCAGTTTATTCAATGAGAGCGAACCAGATAAGCCATGAAAAATTTGAAAAGCAGAAATCAACCAAGTGTTAATTTTCCACCCATAGATATGCCAAAAAACGAAATGATTTGTGGCAGTGTCATTATCAAGGCTGTTGAGGAAGGAGTTAAATTCGCCAACGAATATGAGCTCACAGTGTTCTTCAGTGAAACGATAAAGGGTAAGTTCGAATTTGAGATTAATAGAGAAGGAAACATCTTCCTACATTTAAAAGACAAAAAATCATTAAAAATTGCTTTAGAGATGAAAGATGTGCTAAATATTGACGTTATAGTTATAAGAAAGGAACAATCAGTGAGATGAGTGATGAAGGTATCCCTTTGCACTTATCGAAAGAACAAATCCAATCAAGTATCCAATCTGTTACTGTTACTGTTGAGGTGCAACATCTAATTAGGCTACAGATGTACAACAGAGACCTTAAAAAGCTAGAGGACAGTCTATAAGTCATGGTGATTTTTAAAGCTAAAGTGATCCCAGGCAGCATATGGTGTTGCTGGCGAACCTGAGGCATTTTGCCATATCACAGAAAAATAATGGAGTGCTATAAGAGCCATCGAATTCCTGTTTGGCAGTCAGATTCCACATCGTTCAATGAAAAAATGCCTTAATGCGGTTGGATAGCAAGATTGTTTCTGTTTCAGATCAGAGCGAAAAAAACAACTTCCTAACCGAAAAAATCCGAACAAAAAACTTTAGTCGATTAGGCCCCCCCCCCTAATCCACCACTGCTTATGTTCTTTATGGCTTACTGTTCTTTTTAGAGTGAAATATATGAATTTTGTGCATAATTATAAAGCATTACAATATAATTATTTTAATCAAGTAAATTGAGGAGTTGAAGCCAGTTGAAAAATTATTCGAAGAAAGAACTATTTAATCGAAATCAATTAAGCTATTAATTGACTAAGTCAATTAAGCAATAAAAGAAATCAATTGAATATTTTAGTGTTAAGGCTATTTCAATCTTATGAAACATCTTTAGCTCAGGCTGAGAATATTTTTCAATAAAAAGAAATCCTGGTGGAATAGGGGGTCCCCCCCCCCAAATCCACCTAATCGAACCCCCTAATCCAAAACTGGATACAGCCTTGCCACATTAATTTTTTAAATAGCAGAAAAACACGATTTTATGCATCAGAAAAAATAGTATTGGTAAAAAATTGAAAAATTCGAAAAACAGTCAGGTTTCCTTAATCCTTGATCCGGAATTTCCTTAAACTGTAAATTATTTCAGCTAGCAAAATGTCTCTGTAAAACACAGACATTTTTCCATACCACAGAAAAATAATACAGTGCTACAAGAGCCATCGAATTCCTGTTTGGCAGTCAGATTCCACAGCGTTCAATGACCAAATATTTTCCCCAATATATCATCCAAATATCATCCCCTTTATATATAAAAATGCGGTTGGACGGCAAGACTGTTTCTGTTTCAGATCAGAGCGAAAAAACCAGCTTCCTAGCCGAAAAAATTGTATTCAAAATAATTTAAAGCTTCCGGTTTATTTTGATGCGAATATATTGTTGATATTCGTATACAACACATATTATATAATATATAATCGACATTTCTAACAGATTTTATATGACAACTTTACTTGGTCATTTCAAAGTAAAAAAAAAAATTTAGATCTCTTCGCACAAAAATTATTTTTTTTAGCATCAGATATTCTTGATTAATATTTTTTTAAATTATGAAATACTTTTAAGTTTCTTTAATACTTTTAATACTTTTTTTTCTTCTTTTCTTAACTGAAATACTTTTAAGTAAAATGTCATCTTGAAAAGCTGAGCAAGCATAACTCTCCTTAATCTAAAAGAGACGAAACTTCAAAATACTTTGACCACAGTACAGGGATTTTTTTTTTTTGGGGGGGGGGGTACAAAAAATTTAAAAAATGCAACAAAAATTTGTTTATATTCATTTTTTTGTGTTTTTACGAGTCGGACAAATATTTCAGGGGGGGGGGGGTCAAACCCCTAATCCACCACTGGATAGAGCCTTGCCACATTAATTTCTAAAACAGCAGAAAAACACAATTTGATGCATCAGAAATAATAGTAATGATAAAAAATTGAAAAATTAAATAAATTTCGAAAAATAGTCAGGTTTCCTTAATCCTTGATTCGGAATTTCCTTAAACTGAAAATTATATAAAATCCAGAAATATATTATGGAATATAAGATTATGGAAGACAGTCAGTTTTTCATAATCTTGAATTACCATTAATCCTTACACTTAACAATCATGAATGTTCATAAACTGAAAAACTAGGTAAAGTCTGAAAAATATGATAGTCAGTTTTCCTTAATCTTGTTGAATTATGACCGAGGTAGAAGGAGATTAAATTTCCTTACCTGAAATACAAATATTAAAAGCTGGACTGCGTCATCAAAACCAGAGTTTTGATGACGTCGTCATACCGCGTCATACCAGACGTCGCCTGGACTGCGTCATACCCACTCTGGGCGCAGCATTAGTGTTTAATTTTGACTGAAGAATCGACTTTTATGTCCAAGGGAATTAACTTTACCCCTAAATCTCCAGTGTGAATTTATATATATATATATATATATATATATATATATATATATATATATATATATATATATATATATATGTATTTTTCTGCTGTTTTAGAAATTAATGTGGTAAGGCTGTATCCAGTGGTGGATTAAGGGGTTTGAACCCCCCTCAATTTAGGAATTTTTCATGGAGGGGAGCCGGATTTTCCGGCGTTGTTTAAAATCGACCAAAAATTTGCAGCCCCTTTCACGGTTCCAACCATTCTTATACCATTTACACATAATTATCAGTTATCCTTCGATCAAATAAACATATTATCTGTAAATTTTTCAAATGTATTTAAAATAAAGTTAGGAAATCAACCTCTAAAAAATTAGCTAGATAATGATTATCATTCTTTTTTTATCTTAAAAGATAATGCTCTGCTTGAAATTTACAGATGTTTATTTTGATTGTTTGGATCTTTAACTGAACGTTTTTGAGTCGCTTTTTGGACGGAGTTGTGGTGAAAGTGGACTACGGTGTTAACTTACTTAAAACATAAAATCTCGTAAAAGGCGCAATATGAACTGCACCTTTCCTCACCCCTGACCAAAGCCTTGTTATATAACCTTGCCTAGGATATGGACTTCACTGCATAAACATTATTTGTTTTTCATTCATAAAAGTCCACATTTTAAGTCAGAAATAAAGTCAGATTAAGTCACAGCCAAGGACGTAATTTCGTCAAAATCCTGCCGGGGGGGGGGGGCAAAGGTAGAGGCAATTTTCCCAAATCAAGTGAAAACAACAGTAAAAAATAAAAAAAAGCCGTTTGGTACCATAAAGGTGCTAATTTAGTACTTTAAAACTACTACAAAAGGTACTTTATAGTACCAAATAAAGTACTAAATAAAGATATCTTATAGTGCTATATAGATGAATATGAATTAATAAACTGATTTGTCTCTATTGATGCTTCAATTTTGCAAGCTTATTTGACTTTTTACAGGATTTTGAAATAAATTATATGTCAGCTGGGGGGGGGGGGGCAAACTGGGGTCTAGGGGGGGGAGCAAACCGAGGTCTGGGAGGAGCAGTTGCCCCCCTGCCCCATAGCAAATTACGCCCTGGTCACAACCAAGTCAGAACTAAAAATGAAATGAAATAGTTAGGGCAGTTACTTACTTGAAATGTAAATCTTTGAACTTGAATTGCGTCTCAACAATCCCAGTTGTTTTTACTCGAGTTCTCAAAACATCCTGTTGCGTCGGAATATAATTCGGTGACGAAATTCTATCCAAGCTATTCAAATAATAGGCAGCTGAATCATTCAGTTGATATTCCCTAGACCGACTGAAACAGTGCTGCACACCTCTGTCTCCCCAAAGACGTTTCATAACTTGTGCTAGTTCATAGTTCAGAAAACCCTCATCCGCACCACTTGCCAACGTGAAAAACAGACGAGCATCATCCTACAATACAAATAAAACGTTGGTTGGCATGATAGAATGATATAATAGAAAACAAACATACAATAATAAGGAAAATTGAGTTAAGCGTAATCCAAACTAATTCACCAGCCGTGCTGATCTCATCTAGGGTTAGTAAAATTTGCAGAAGCAGAAGCTGCACACGCTTGCAACTGAATTAGTCAGAATAAAACCAATTAACGTTTCCAATGTCAATTTTGTCGTGGGGGGAGGGGAATCAATTAGCTTTTTTTACACCACCATCCTGGAGTAAAAAACAAAAGTTGCTGGAATGACAGTGTGGTATAAAAGTAATAAAACTGAAAGGAAAGTCAGTAAAATGTCAGAGTTGCGGGGGAAGGGGGTGGCATCTCCTTATGTGTGTGCATGATCTGAGCTCTCCTCTCCATCTGGTGATGAGGTGAATATGCTCAATTGGAAATTTGCAAAATAATTCTTTTGAATCTCAACTGAAGTTTTCTTATACCACAGACAACAAATTGAGATTTCTTTTACCTTTCTAAGTTTATAAGCCACCAAAATTAAGAACCCCAAAATCCACGGAATGAATAAGCTAGAGAAAGCCATCCCATAAAAAAAATCTGTTCAAAGCGCAATTTTTCAGCCCCTCTCCCACCCCAAGGATGAACTCCAAAATGAATAAAAGCTATCGACCATAACATTTAATCCAAACGGTTTTACTGTATGAAGAATGTTATTCATCAAAATGTAACCAAGTTTCCAATGAAATACGTTTTTCACTTTTAGGGAAAACGGAGCTCGACAATAGAAAAGAAAAAAACAAGAGATTTCATTTTCACCAGAAACCATTACATTAGGTTAAAAACTACACCCCCTCTACTTTCATAGACTCAAATAACAGGTCCCAAAAAAGCCACAGCAAAAAGCGGCTATGATCGCATCTTCCAAGATTTCTGTATGCCAAACTAATTTCGGGTATTTGCTGTTTTTATTTTATCTTTCTATGGATTTTTTTGTCCATTTTCGTCTACCTGATTGGCGCAAATTTTTAAATTCAACAAGCCTGATACACAGGTCTCACGAAAACTATCGCTTGTAATTCACATCTTAAAGCCTGTATTTCCATATCTAACATGAATTTAAACACATTGCTATGTCCATATACTAGCCTTTCGGTAGTATTTGTTATCATTTTAGAACCAAATTTCCAAACCAGTGAAAACAAAAACACGAGGGTAGCAACATTCATCATTCCTGGTATGAGCTAAAAAAAAGGAAAGGTATGTGCTAAAAAAATAAAAAAAAAACAGCATATCTATTTTCTCAAAAGAATAGTTTTTGGTTCAGGCTTTTTTCAGAATAATAAAAATTGGGTTTATTTATAAAATAAAAAAAAAAAAAAAAAAAAAAAAAAAACCGTAAATCACAAGAATACCCAGGTGCTATTGCGTGTAAGGAAAAAAATAAGAAAAAAAAAATTACACAGAAAACAATACTATTACTACATTGCTACGTAGAAAATATTACCAAACTACACAGAAAACATTAAATATCGACAAAAACACACAGCCAGTCATTCGAAAAACAAAACACCAAAAACAACAACTTAAGACGGCTGAGAACAACGCATCAAATTCATAAGCTTCAAAACAATGTAATTCCAAAAATTTCTGGAACTCTAAGGAATCATTAGACAATTTTAACTCATTCAGCAAATCTTCTCAACTCAAAAGCCCAACGTGGTTAATGCTAAATTTTAATCTAATAGTTATAACCAACATTCTACGCATCAAAAGAGAACTTCTAGTTTTATAATCATGAAGAGATGATTCACATTTGAAAAAGGCAATAATTCGCAATGATGATTATACATAAATAAAATATTGTAAATTTTACAAATTCCCGCAAAAAGTAGAATATGAAGTTTAATCCCCAGTCAAAACTAGCCATATTCTAAATAATCCAAAAAAGAGTGTAAAGGTGTAGAATAACGGTTGTCCAGATGGAGACATACTAAAACAAAAAGAGGGACATTTTTAGATTGATAGTTTTATACTCATTTTTAAGCTATGCTTACGTTTTTGACAATCCATCCCTAGCCACCCTAATGGTCCCATTAGGCTTAAAAAAAATATAACAGGCTTAAAAAAAAAATATAATATAACAAATGACAAAATTAATACTTTACACCGTGCAACAGCTATCAGTGAATCGTAGAAATAAGAATTTATCAATTATCATGTTAGTTTTTTTTAGTTTTTTTTTTACATAACCTAGAGCTATATCAATCCATTAAAGCACAAAATAATAGAAATTAGCATAAAGTGAACAACCTAAAATGTCTCTCTTTGTGTCTCGTTCTAGTTCAGCTGATAAAAGAGCTTTAGCAAAGGTTTACCGAACCTTTAGAGCTTTAGCAAAGGTTTTCTAATCGAGTTTACTATTTACTCGGTTACTATAAATTGTGGTTACTATAAGCTTATGAGCTAGCATATAATTTAGCTAGGAAAAAAAGAAAGAATAGATCACTTGATGCCTATTATTATGCATATGATGCATAATTATATGCATATGACGATTGTATGATCCAGATAGTTTGAGTGAGAGACCCAGCTGGCACAAGCCTTAGGAAGAGTAGAGGATGTGTCGACCAAATTTTCAATTTTAGGTTAATAATTAAGAAGTGCCTGAGTCATCAAACACCTTTAGTCCTCAGTTATATAGATTACGAGTAAGCGTTCGATTCAGCTGATAGAAGAACTTTAGCAAAGGTCTTATCCTTGTATGATGTACCAGACAAATACATTAAAGTGATTAGTGCTCTGCATGAGAATATCACTGCTGCGGTTAAGGTAGGAAATGAGGTTAGCAGCTGGTTTTGTATTAAATCAGGAGTTAGGCAGGGTTTTGTTCTATACTCATTTATATGGATCATTTTGATGGACTTTGTCTTAAGGAGCACAGGAAAGGCAATGGGAGAACATGGAACCAAATGCGGAAGAAAAAATTTCCTGGACTTAGATTATGCTGATGGTTTAAGCATCCTAGATGAAAGAGTGGGCAAAATGAATGAACGTTTAGAGGTTTGCTAGTTCAGGGTGAATTTGCTAGAACATGTTTGAAAATAAATGTTAGACTAAGTCGCTAAGGCTAAGAATAAGTGAATATGAAAAGGTGACGTTGAGTAACGAAAAGATCGACCAAGTGGACAGCTTCACTTACCTTGGTAGTATTACTTTTAAAGGCGGTGGGTGCAGTAAAGATGCTAAAAATAGAATAGCCAAGGCCCAAGGTGGTTTTTTCACAGTTGAAAAAAGTTTGGAAGGACAGGAAGATAAGTCTGCAAACCAAGATTAGAATATTGGAAGCTACAGTGATGACAGCGGTCAAATATGGTTCTGAAGCATGGGCGCTCCGACAAGGAGAGAACGATTTGCTAGATATTTTCGAAAGAAATTGCCTATGAATTATTTTGAGTACCCAAGAGATCAATGGTATTTCAAACACCGAACCGTATGAAATGTAGGTTTAAATTCTCGGGCTATAATGAGAGAAAGGTTTAAAGGGCTTAGGCACGTTCTGTGGATGAAGGATGACTGATTTCCAAAAATTGTTCTTTTCGGCCAACCGTTTAGGGCTGAACGGATAGCAGGTTGTTCTTGGTTGCGATGGTCCAAGAAAAAACTTAAGGGCAATGGGAACTTCCTGGAAGGGTGTAAAGAGGGAGATTTTAAATAGATTGGGATAGAGGAGGAGTATGCGTAGCCGTGTTGGCCTCAGGTGGCTTGGTGCTGCGGTGTCGTATCATTTTTAGTATCTATGATGCATATAAAATTACAAAAGGTGACAAATAACTCCGAACAGCTAAAGAAAAAGGCACAGAACAAGAAACAACAAAAATCACATTGAACTGTAAACGAAAATGTTGCACAACGAAGTCTGAGGTTAGAAGACAAAGCAAAATTACAATGGAATGAAGGAACGAGTTAATTAATCATGTGTGAGTCTGTGAATGATAAACAGGAAGGAGGAATTAATTTTTAGTATCTATGACACACGCAAAATGGAACAAGATTACAAATGGCTTTTAACATTTAAGGAAAAAGGTATGGAACAAGAAACAAAAACAAATCAAATTGAAATCAAAAATGTGACTTGAACTAAAGAATAACACGATAATTATGCCATTGCGTAATTTCGATATTTCAGAAAATACAATAGAACAAGGAACATGTTATTTTAGTGTGTGTTAAGGACAAAACGGAAGAATGAATTGGATTCACGTCAGAATTTCTTAATTCAACTGTAATTGCTGATTTGCCACCATATGACTTGAAACTAAAGAACAAAACGATGATTATGCGGATTCGAAACCATAAAGAATCATCCTATCTCGTCCATTATAAACTTTTTCAGTTTGTGCTGCCAAACTATTTAGAATAAACTCCACGGTATTGCCATAACTTGTAGAGCTTGGATAAGCGATCCGAATAAACAGCAGAAAACTAAAAGCTGACATCTACTTTCCCTGAAATCTAAAAAAAAACTTGTAACCTCTATTGTTTTGTGCCGGATATTGAGATATTTAGTTGTAGGGAAACTTATATAATCAAGAAGTGTAAATTTTGTTGTTTTTTTCGGTCAAACGGAGCAGTATTTTTTTTTTTAATTCAGGAAAGGTTTGTCCATAAAAACGTTCTAGTATACCTGCTCCCTAAATTCCATAAACCACCTAAAAAAATGTCGTTTGATCAATTTGACAGCTCTTCGTGGTTCAATTGTCTATGGTTCAACCCACTTTAATTGAAAATTTTGCCGACACAATTCCATTGACTTTTCAATCCAACTTGAAAAGTCAAAAGTCCCTGGGCAAATTCGCTAATGGACCTTTGTCTTTGAGATAGTCAGCCGACGTTGAAGTTCACAAAATGATATTTAAGGTATCGAATCCTCTTATGTCAATACAACATTCAGATATTACAGAGGGCATAGGCTTTGTAACACTCCTGGTTGTTACTCAATTATATATCAACACAATTAAAATAAAAATATAACGACTGGGGAAAAGCTGGGAAAGAAATTTTTTTTGTATCTATGACGTCATGAAAATTTACCAATGATTTCGAATGGATCCAAACGGTAAAAGGCATGGAAAAATGTCTGTTCTAATGATGAAAGGAAATGATTACGCGACGATCACGTTAATAAATAATTCAAGAATCAAATATATAAGCCTACCGCGTGGCCAGTACCGGGGCTAAGGCGAAGTCCGAGCTCTAGGTACTATATATATACATATATATGTTATCAAGAATTATTAAAAAACCATTCGCTATCTACGAATATTTCTTTTAAAAATTTCAAATATTTTTGTCAAAATTAGATAAAGTTGCTTGCGTGCAGCATTTAGCTCAAACTGCATTTTCAGAAGCTCATTGTGTGCACGAACGAATACTTTAAGCACGCAGGGAGAAACATGTGACCTTAACTTCACTACATATTCGTAATAATAAATAAACATTTTAAAACAGCTTTTCGTAAACATGTTTTTACTTTCCTCTACTTTCGAACATTTCGACATTGAAACTGAACCAATTATGTTCGAAAGTATAGGACCGTCTCCATAAAAACTTAATACTACTAATATTAATAAAAGTAAATAATATAATCGAAAATATGCAGGATTCTTAAAAAATAATTTTATATCATGAGCACAGCCATGGTGACTGACCGATAAATCAAGAAAAGGTTAGGTAGCAAACACGTTAAAAAAGAAGAACTTTTTTTGCATTTTTTTTTTTTTTTTGAGAAAAAGCGAAGGTCATTGTTTTGACTTCTCTTAGATAAGAGTGTAGCCCAGCTCGTGGCTTTTATAACTTACGGCTCGTTTACGTCACTCGTAACGTCACTACGTCACTACAGTCCTACTTGATATGAATCGATTAAGTTTCAAATGACCTTTGAAAGCGAGTTATCAGTAACTCTATATGAGAATGAATAATAACTGTAAAATATATTATTACAAATAATACTAATAAGCACCCATAGTAAGTTTGCTAATAAAACTAATGAATACCTCAAGGCCGTATCCAGGAGGGGGGGGGGGGGGGTATCCGGTTTGAACCCCCCCCCCCCGAAATTTTTGACCTTGTCGAAAATTAGCCGAAAATTAGTAAAACCTTAGTAAAAATTAGTCGAAAATCGAGTCGAAAATTAGTAACCCCCCCCCTCGAACAAAATCCTGAATCCGCTCCTGGAATGCCTACAGTTATAGTTTACCATAATATGATATTAGTATAATATAATAGTACATAAATATATAATATATGTAAATTTAAAATTATTAATAAACATTTAGTGCATATTTAATACATATTAATATTTTTTATAAAAATAGTAAAAATATTTTTTAATCAAAATATTTTATATATATTATATACAATATATATATATATATATATATATATATATATATATATATATATATATATATATATATATATATATATATATATATATATATATATATATATATATATACTAATAAATATCCATAAATAGTAAGCAATAATAAGAACATATTAAATTTAAGATGACAAGTGATTGTTTGAACTGATTAAGTGGAAACTTAAGCAACCGTGTGTATCTTAAAATATTAGAAAGAATTGGGACTCAATTCTTAATGAAAAAAACTCTATATACAGTTATGCAGGTTTTTGTAGTTGTAAAATTTTACGCTAAAGTTCGAATTTTGTTCCAATTCTTTAAGAATGACCCCTGAATCACAAAGCCCGTTTAATTAGAATGGATAGCTCTTTTGACGGGAAAAAAAAAAAAAAAAAAAAAAAAAAAAAAAAAACCGTAGAGAACGAGGTATTGACTAGGGGGCGAACCCCCTCATATACGTAATAATTTCTGTTCTTTTTAAGTTTTAATGTTGCTCCTCACTTTCAGTTGAAAAAACTTGTTGTTTTTTTTATTTCTGATCTTTTTTTTTAAATAATGCTGGGAAATCGGGCGCCCCCTTTTTAGAAATGTCCCTTCCCCCATGAAAACATCCCCCATGAAATATTGGGCAAATTTCATAACTTGCAGCTCTTCCCCAGTGACTGTGGGGGATTAAGTCATCCTCAAAGACATAGTTATTAGATATTTGACTATTCTGAACAAAATAGTTATCTCAAAATTTTGATCGGGTGACTTTGGGGAAAAAATAAGCATAGGAGGGGGCCTAGTTGCCCTCCAATCTCTTTTTGTCGCTTAAAAAGGGCACTAGAACTTTTAATTTTCGCTCGAATGAGTCCTCCCGCGATATTCTAGGACCACTGGATCGATACGATCACCCCGGGGAAAAAAAAACAAATAAACACGCATCCCTGATTTTTCTTCTGGCAAAAATACAAAATTCCGCATTTTTTTAAATAGGAGTTTGAAATCTCTACTGTAGGGTTTACTTACCCCCTCCCCCCGAATCGTTGTCCGAATCGTAAAAATGTAATAAAAATGCGTAAAAACACATTTTTGATGCCTTTTTAAGTTTTTTTTTGTAACCCCTTCCCAACAAAAATTGTGGATACGGCCCTGACTGTATATAAAACTTAAAAATTATTAATAATTGTTTATAAGACCTATCAACATTACTTTTAAAATGTATCTGTATAAAACTTATTAGTGTTACTAATAACACTTAATGATTTGTATATAAAACTTGTTCGGTTCTTAAAAATTAATTTTGCTTGGGGAACACAGCAAAGGTAGCTAACCCAAATGATCTAGAAAATCAGTAAGCTATGTGCTAGAAAAGACTAAAGAACTATAATTATTTTAAGAAAACAATTAGTCTTCTATAAAATAAAATACTTAACAAAATAGAATTAACTTCTAAAATAATTGATATCTTCTATAGAAATAATTGATTCGGCGTAGGATAGATTCAAGCATGTTTACTGTCTTTCTCCTTGAGATAAAAACATGGTTCTTTATCCCAATGCTGAGGTAAAAGTTTTACAAATTTTCAAAAGTTTTTAGAAATTTCAAAAACAAAATTCTGCTGCCGTTTTTAAATAAATGGTGGACCCCCAGGAAAAATAGATGTAAAATGTAAATTTCGATATTTTATTGGGAATCCGGCGTATTTCTCCACGGAAAATCCCCCTTCTCCACAATCCCCACTGGAAGATGCTTAAGTCAATAAAGAATTCGTACTAAGTCAAATGAAAAAACTACAAAAAAGAAGGGATCCTGGAATATTCTACCTATAGTCCAAAATACATCTAGAATATATGGTGTAGAATCAAAGATCTAAGGACCAACCTGGACCAATTGTAAACAAAATTACAAACAAAGAAATTTTGATAACAATTAATACATGAAAAGAATTGGCTTTTTTATGTCTGAAAATGGGGAAAGCATCCCCAAAAATGTAAGCGATCTTAATATATGCAATCAGTTTTAGCATACTATAGAATCCTACTGAGGAGGCTTCAAGCTCTTATCCACTAAATGTTTAATTTTGTATTTTTTTTTTCTCTTTCACAGAAGAAAGGTTAGAGATGCGTGTAAATTTTATTTTATTTTGTCCATGGGTGATCGTATCCGATGGCCCTAGAAGCTCAGAAAAGTGCTCATTCGAACGAAAATTAAAAGTCCTAGAGCCCTCTTAAATCACCAAAAAGACTGTGCAACAGGAAAGTGACGTTTCCTGCCATTTTGTGACACCAAACTACAAATTTGACACACAGTTGCTATCGATTGAAAATTCTGAGGTATATATAAAACATTTATTCATTTACGCTGATAAAAAAAGAAGAAAGAATTACGTTGATTAATCATTTTTTCCTTACAAAAGCAATGGAATTTTAGCAGTGGCGGTTCTGGCCTCTCTTGAGCCTGGGTCAAAATCTTGATTAGCACCCCATCCCCTCTGTCTCCCACAGAATATTCAGGCCAAATTTAAAAAAAATCATTTATTTAACAATTTTTAAAAAAAACATTAAAAAACAATTTATTTCAGTTGATTAACTAATTAATAAATTATTTTTCAATTAATTTTTAATATATTATTTAAATTACTTTATTAGCATTAATTTTTATTTTTATTTATTTTATTAGTAACTCAATAATTTATTAATTATTTTCATTTATTAACTGCGTCCTCTACTTTACTTTAATAAAAATGAAATTTCAAAAATTGCAAAATGATTATAACCATTACATTATTTATTTGAAAATTTGCACCCCCAAAATTTCTGCACCCAGGGCAAGCCCCCCCCCCCCCTAAAACCTCCTCTGAATCCAAGATTACCATCCTGGCTTCTTCTAGATAAAATTCTTGCTATACTTAGGGCTTTTATAGCTTACAACTTGTGACTAGCCACTGAAATGGACCAAAAGCTGCCAATAGCTGCCAAAAAACCCATAACTCTAGTACAATCCATGTTTTTCATAACTTACCGCTCGTGCTTGGTCACTGAAATGAATTCTAAGCTGTCCCATAGCTCTAATAATAGCCATTAAGCTCTGTATTGTGTTACTGAAAACAACAGGTCTGTATTGAAGACATTCCTCTTTTGTATAACCAGTTTCATGTATTATCTTCATTTGCTTCACAATCGTAGATTTACCTGATTCTCCTGCACCTATAATTAATGCAGGTGGTTGGTTAAAATATAATATAAAGGGGGGGATTTAAAATGCCCCCCTCCCCCAAGTACAAACATGCAATCCCCAGTGATCAAAGCTTAAGATTATTCCTCAGCTAGAATAATTTAGCTTTTAATTCTCTCTATGAACACCCACACACGCATATATATATATATATATATATATATATATATATATATATATATATATATATATATATATATATATATATATATATATATATATATATATATATATATATATATATATATATATATAAACTTTGGAGTGGACTCAATGGATTGGTAATGAGAAGTCCTAGTGCCGTTTTTAAGAGGCAAAGTGATCGGAGATCGGAATTAAAACAAAAATATTACTGCTTCGCGGTTTATGTAACATATTTTATTAAAACTGTTTAAAACAAATTGACTTAGGGTATTTCTCTATATTTGTAAAATTCTGAAAAACTTAACGCTTTACTGGAAACCCAAAAACCGACGCAATAGAACTAGAAAAGAAACAGAAAAATCCTTTGGAATAGAAACAGAAGGCCACAGAAGATGGCCTTCACAAAATAAGAAAGGGAGCCATGGATAAATAATATGAAATTATTTAAAGAATTTAAAATGTGTATTCAATATAATTTACAAAAATTCGTATTTTTATTATTTTTTACTTCTTTGACTAACATTTTAAGAAAAGTGAAATAGATATGAATCGGCCTTTGAAATAAAATAAACACTCTAAATAATTGCTCATTCCAAGACAGGAGCTTGTGTTACCAAGAACACAAGGCAGATCCATTACCATGCGTTAGGTAACCTAGCTTAAAAGTTTTTTATCCATTCCTGCATTTAAATCATCTTAATCTAAATAAAGTTTAAAAGGACTATTGGGTAAGTATATGTTCAGCGGAATGACAACTCCCGTTTTCCTGTCTCTCTGTCTGTGCAGTCTAGGTGTTTGTATGTATATATCTAGAGAATGAAGTAGTGTGCAGGGTGTGTAGGACCTTTGTATAGCGTTATATACTGACGGTGCTGACGTAATTATAATCATAATATAGATGTTGATTTTTAAGTCATTTGGGGTTATAAAATACAGTTATGACGTCATTCATCATCTTGTATACGAAAATGCAGTTTTTCGTAAAAATATATTTTATTTTAAATATTGCTTTTTTATTAATTAAAAAGCACGGAGATGTAATAGTTTCCTTTGAAACGACCCTTTCTATAGCTCCCTATAACTTTCCAGTGTCCAGCTATTTGCAAAGAAAAAAATTCAAAAAAAATAAAGAAATACTGACGTCACCATAACTAATATCATCATATATTTTTTATTTTTAACGTCATTGGTAACCAACAATTATGACGGCATTATGATGTTCCAGGGCTCTGCTGGCAGCAGAAAAAAAGAACATATAAGTTCTTCCAATGCAAAGAAAGTGATCGTCGTTGTTGTTCAAGCCAAGGAATTTTACTTGATGTTCAAGCAAGGGACTGCAAGCTTCTTGTACAGGAATTTCGGCCAAGACCATTCTAATAGTTTACAGCCTGAATTTTAGGGGTTTCGTGTTTTTTTGTTTTTTTTTTGTTACTATGGGCCGTGGTTCATGCTTTACTAGGTTGCAGCGACTGCTGCAACCATGTAATTTATCATAGTGCAATAATAATGACACCTTTCTCATCTGAGGGAGGATTCGAGTTCAAGTAATTCTTTGGCAACAAAAGTACCCTCTAATTCTACTTGGACTATAGCTATCTTTTTTATTCAGAACATCCTAGTTTAACTTTAACTCATTCAAGGCAGCCTAGTGTAATTTGAAAAAATGTATGTTAGTTCCAATATATTACTTTAATTGCAGAGATCACACACAGCAAAAAGCCTCTGGCTTTTTCTTAGCTGGATCCGGGTTGCAGCGATAGCTAGCAACCTAGTAAGAGACGATCACGTCCAATGTTAAGAAATATAAAAACCCATAACTCCTAAAAAAAAAGATCAAAACAAAAAGTACACCATTAGAACCGCCTTGTCCGAAACCCCTGTATAGTAAACTTTCTGTTATTTGGCTTGAACAGCAGGGGGAATATATTGGCTTGAAAATCAAGAAAAGTGGCGGCTTCTACAACATTCGGCCTAATCGGCATATTTTTTTCTTCTTTTTTTTCTTCTCCACAGATAGCTTGGCACTGGAACATCGTAGAGAGTTGTTCAATGGCTCATTTTAAAGGAAATTAATTGGGTTAAAAATCTTTTGTAACTAAAAACAAAAAAAAATTTAAACAAGAAAAACGGGTTTTAATTTTCTATAAAGCAGTGAAATACAAAACAATTAATTATGCACAAAAGCTCCGAATATTTCGGCCCCACATCCGGGAGCCTTTCTCAACGGAAAAAAATAAAAAAAATAAATAAAATAAAAAAACTTAACTTACATCACAATAAAACATACTAAACACATAAAGGTAAAGAAAAAAAGAAAAAATATAAATAAATAAGAAAAAACAAAACTCACATATTAAATAAACACTTCCATGCACTAAATGTCTATAATGATTCAACTCGCCTCCTCCCAGTATATAAATGGAATCTATCAAAAATGAAGAATATATTTTAAATATTTCTTCATTTTTGATAGATTTCCATTTATATACTGGGAGGAGGCGAGTTGAATCATTATAGACATTCAGTGCATGGAAGTGTTTATTTAATATATTTCCATTTATATGCTGGGAGGAGGCGAGTTGAATCATTATAGACATTCAGTGCATGGAAGTGTTTATTTAATATGTGAGTTTTGTTTTTTCTTATTTATTTATATTTTTTCTTTTTTTCTTTCTCTTTATGAGTTTAGTATTTTTTATTGTGATGTAAGTTAAGTTTTTTTATTTTATTTATTTATTTTATTTTATTTTTTTAATTTTAGAAAGGCTCCCGGATGTGGGGCCGAAATATTCGGAGCTTTTGTGCATAATTAATTGTTTTGTATTTCACTGCTTTATAGAAAATTAAAACCCGTTTTTCTTGTTTAAAATTGTTTTTGTTTTTAATGGAAAAGCAGTGTGGTCTAAGAAATTATTTTGTAACTAAAATAAATTATTTCTAAAAGAGAATAAATTTTCCACTAAAAACTGCATTTTGATGTTTTTTCATACTGCAGTCTTTTCAATATAGTAAAGAACAAATCCCAGCTGCGACTTTTGTTATCACTTAATTACATTGTAACACCATTTATGGTTGTAACTTACTACTATGACGTCATTCAACATCTTGTATACGACTTTTTTTTTGTCAAAGAACTGATTTTGTTTTAAATATTGTGTTTTGAGTCAGTGTGGTAATTGTAGAGGCATTAGCCTGGTTTCTCTTGGAAGCAAATTACTTAGAATGATGATACTTTTTAGACTTAGAGATGCTGTAGACAAAGTTTTACGAGATGAACATTGTGGTTTCAGGAAGATAGAAAATAGATCAACCAAATATAAACTATTGGATCAATAATTGAAAAGAGCTAGAGTCATGAAACGCCTAAGTCTGCAGTTTTATATATTATGAGCAAGTGTTTGATTGTGTTGATATAAGAACTTCAGCAAAGGTCTTATCCTTGTATGGTATGCCAGATAAATAAATTAAAGTTATTAGTGTTATGTACGAGAGTAACATTGTTATGGGTAAGGTGGGAAATGAGGTTATTACCTGGTTCTGTATTAAATCAGAAGTTAAGCAGGGTTGTGTTCTATCCCATTTATATGGATCATTCTGATGGAATTTGTCCTAAGGAGCACAGTAAAGGTAATAGAGAACACGGAATCAAATGGAAAAGTAAAACTTTTCTAAAACTAGATTATTATGATGATTCAAGCATCCTAGATGAAAATGTTAGCAAAATGAATGAACTTTTGGATGTTTTGCATGTTCAAGGTCCAAGATTAGGTTTGAAAACTAATGTCAAGAAGACTAAGTCACAAAGACTAGGAATAAGTGACGGTGAAGAGGTGATGCTGGGTAACGAGAAAAATTTATCAAGTGTGCAGCTTCATTTGTCTAGGCAGTAATATTAGTAAAAACGGTGGGTGCAGTGAAAAGATTAAAAGTAGAATAGCCAAAGCCCAGGGTGTTTTTCTTTACTTTTGAAAAACGTTTGGAAGAATAGGAAGATAAGTCTGCAAACCAAGACTAGAATACTGGAAGCTATATTGATGACACTGGTCAAGTATGGTTGCGAAGCGTGTTTGCTAAAAAAAAAAAAACAGAATAAGAGTTGCTAGATATTTTCCAGAGAAATAGCCTGCGGATTTTTTTTTATCCCATATAGCAAACTTAATAAAAATGTGGTTCAATCCCACTTTCTAGGTCTACAATGAGAGAAACGTTGAGATTTCTAGGACATGTTCTGCGGATGAAGGATGGCAGATTGTCCTTGTAAGTCAACTGTCCAGGGCCAAACAAAAAACGGGTTGTCCCCAAATGGGGTGGGGGGATGTTGTAGGGAATGAATTAAGGGAAATAGAAACTTCGTGGGAGGGTTTAAAAATGGAGGCTGTGAATAAATTGGGGTGGAGGAGGAGCGTGTGTAACTGTGTTAGCCTCAAGAAGCTTGGTGATGCAGGGAGTTGTTAGTAGTAGTAGTAGTTTTCAGTTTTGTTTTGTTATCTACAAAAGTAGTGCCCTGCTAGCAGAAAAGGAAAAAAAAGAAAAAAAAGGAGACATCAGTGCTACCTATGCAAAAAAGTTATGTTCCTCATTGTTCAACCCAGGGGATCATAGGTATCCAATAGAGGGTGTTCAACCATGTAAATTCCGATGGTGTACTTTTTGTTTCGATCTGATGGCGGTTTTTGGGGTTTCAGGCTGTTTTTTGGAAATTCCCTCAAATTTGCTTTCAAAATGAAGGTTTACTATAAAGACTATTTTAGATAATGGTTACCAATCCTGAATCAGTCATAAGTAGCAATTGTTACCACTTGCCTTTTTAATGCGTTTTTTAATTCGGCTGCTATGGGCCGTAATTTGCCTTTACTATGTTGCAACTACTGCTGCAACCATGATAGAACCCAATTTAAAATTTTCAAAACAAGCAAGGCCAAAAAAAAATACCCTCCCAAACGCAGGTTTATTGTGGGATGTATCAAAGAATTATTTCCCGACTGAATCCTAAGTTGCCTAAAGTGTACTGATGGGACAAAATTCCACAACTCCTGCACCAGCCTGAATGAGTCTCAGCAAAACATACAATTTTTTCCTCCTACATGTCATTGCAGCTTTGCATAAACAATCCAAAATTTTCACATCTTTGAGATAATTAATTTAAAAACTTTTTCCACAAAATAAGTTTTTCAAAGAAAAGTTAAGAACTCCATTAAACCAAAAATGAGCAAAAATAAAATAAAATAATCTACCAGGCGTGAAACTACCACAAACCAGCATCGATAAATAAATGAAACCCAAAACGAACAGAAATTACAATAAATAACCGAGTCAAACTCAAAACGAGCAGAAATTAACATGAGTAGGGCGCAAAACCTCCTATGCCTTCCCAAGGCTAGAACAAAATTTGCACTTTACTGAAAAAAAACAAATGAATGTGCATTGTCAGTTTAATGTACATATACTGATATTTAGTAATCAAAATGTTAAAATTATTTGATTTATTAAAGATATAAAAGTAAAAACATTTATATTTTTTTCAGTAAAGTGCAAATTTTGTTCTGGCCTTGGGAAGGCAAAGGGGTTTTGCGCCCAACTTATGTTAATTTCTGCTTGTTTTCAGTTTGACTCGGTTATTTACTGCAATTTCTGTTCGTTTTGAGTTTCATTTATTTATTGATGCTGATTTGTAGTAGTTTCACGCTTCGTAGATTATTTGGTTGTACTTTTCCTTATTTTTTGTGTAATGGTGTTCTTTACTCTTCTTGAAAAACTGATTTTGCGTAAAACAAATTTTTAATTAAATTTTGTTCGTTTTATATTGACATTGTCTTTTCAGGGAAAAAGAAAATAATACTTTAAATCTTTTCATTTTTTAAGACTTTATAGTTTGGCCTGCTATTTGTATGCCGGAGTATAATTTTAACCAATTTTTAACAACATACACCCTGTTAAAAATCTGGACACAAATAGTACTGTTTAATTTAGTTTTTTTTTACCTCCTCTAGTTGACCTGAAATGGAAAACTTGATCCCATTCACAAAATAATCTTTACTTTCTTTGATAGCTTGGATACACTTACGCTATTTTGATTTGGTTAAATTTTAAGAGCAGAATTGGTAGGTTGGGGGGGGGTGGGGGGGAGTGGAAGGGAGATTAGTTGCCCTCAAATCACTTTCGACTATTAAAAAGGGCATCAGCCCTTTCTATTTTCAATCGAAGGAGCCCCTTTCGAAGTTCCCACGACAACTCCTTTGATACGAAGTGCACTGGTCTAAACAACAACAACAACAAAAAATAATATATTGTACCCACATCGATCTCTACTATACAAATTTCAAGCCTTTCAATAATTTTCGACTATAAAAAAGGGCACTAGGCCTTTCGATTTCCAATCGAATGAGCCCTTTTGGAAACGGCAAAGCTTTCTATAAACACCTTATATGCCCCAGGGCATACATTACAACCCTTACTCTAAGGTATGTTAGGGTGGTTGTCATCCTCTAAGACCGAATTTCCAGAACTTTCAACTACGTTAAACAACATGGCTATCTCAAAATTTTGATTGGATGTGTTTGGAGAAATGGTGGGCGGAAGAGGGGAGTTAGTCGCCTTCCAATAACTTTCGACCATTAAAAAGGGCACAAGCCACTCCAATTTCCAATTGAATGAGCTACTTTCGAAGTTTCTAAGACAACTTCTTCGATACGAAGTGCCCTGCTCTAAAGGAAAAAATTAATAAATAATACATTGTGCCAACATCGTTCTTATATTACCCCAGGGCATAACTTAAAACCCTTGCCCTGAGGGTTGTGGGGGAATGTCCTCCTCTTTACTTAGTCCCCGTTTCTTGTCTAATTCTCGAGTGTCCCCGTTCTTTACTTAGGTAGCGCAATCGTGCTGCCTATGATTTATACGACAACTTTCTGTATAAACCTTAAATGCCCCTAGGGCATAACTTACAACCCTTGCACTGAGGGCTCTGAGGGGGTTATCATCCTAAAAGACCTAATTTCCAAAACTTTGAATTACGTTGAACAAAATTGATATCTCAAAATTTTGATTGGATGTGTTTTTAAAAATGATGGGCGTGAGAGGGACGTTAGTCGCTATCCAATCACTTTCAACTATTAAAAAAGGCACTAGCCCTTTCAATTTCAAATTGAATGAGCCCTTTTGAAGTTTCTACAACAACGCTTTCAATAAATACTTTATATGCCCACAGGGCATAACTTACAACCCTTGCCCTGAGGGCTGAGGGGGGAGGGGTTGTCATCCTTAAAGACCTAATTTCCAAAACTTACAACCACGTTGAATAAAATGGCTATCCAAAAAGTTTGATTGGATGTGTTTGGGGAAAAGGTGGTCGTGAGTGGGGGGTTAGTTGCCCTCAAATCACTTTCGACTATTAAAAAGGGTACTATCCCTTTGAATTTCCAATTGAACGAGCCCTTTTTCAAGTTTCTACAACAAAGATTTCATTAAAAACCTAATATGCCCCTAGGGAATAACTTATAATCCTTGCCCTGAGGGTTGTCAGGGAGTGTCTTCCTCAAAAATATATTTTCTATCTTGAAATCAACTACGCTGAACAAAATGGCTATCTCAAAATTTTTATTGGATGTGTTTGGGGAAATGATGGGCGTGGGGGGGGGGGGGCTAGTTGCCTTCCAATCACTCTCGACTATTAAAAAGGACACTAGCCCTTTGAATTTCTAATCGAATGAGCTTTTTTTTGAAGTTTCTACGACAACACCCTCTTTAAAAACCTTATATGCCCCCCAGGGCATAACTTACAACCTTTACCCTGAGGGCTGTGGGGGAGTGCCCTCCTCAAAAAAATATATTCTATCTGGAAATCAACTACGCTGAACAAAATGGCTATCTCAAAGTTTTGATTGGATGTGTTGGGGGAAATGATGGGCGTGCGGGGGGGGGGGGGCTAGTTGCCGTCCAATCACTTTTGACTATTAAAAAGGGAACAAGCCCTTTCAACTCCCAATCAAATGAGCCTGTTTTGAAGTTTCGACGACAACGCGTTCTATAAAAACCTTATATGCCCCCAGGGCATAACTTACAACCCTTGCCCTGAGGGGTGTGGGGGAGTGTCCTTCTCAAAAACATATTTTCTATCTGGAAATCAACTACGCTGAACAAAATGGATATCTCAAAGTTTTGATTGGATGTGTTTAGGGGAATGATGGGCGTGGGGGGGGGGGAGGCTAGTTGCCCTCCAATCACTTTTGACTATTAAAAAGGGTACTAATATATTGAAAATAAGCAAAGTTCAAATGGATACACCTAAAAATCTTTCCCTTTACTCACCCTCCCCCACTTAGAAATTTTAAAAATATCATATATACAGATTTCAGTTTTAGACACAACAATATAATAAGTAAACACAAAAGTGTATTTCTCTTTAGCAATGCTTTTGAATCATTTATAAATCTTACCCAAAAGAAGGATCTTACCCAGAAGAAGAAGCTTCACTTCTTTTGCAGCTTTCTCGGCATCAGCTCGTATATTCTTGTCAATATCTTTACTTCGCTTGGCTGCCTCCTTGTCAGCTAAAGAACTAACTGCACAACCCATCTTGTGTCTTCAAACCTAAAACGAAGACAATTTATTATTTTTAAACAATAAATGCGCAAAATAAACTGAAAATAACTTGACAAAACCTGCAAGGCTCCATGGCCCAACAACCAGGGAGAAGAGTGAAAAAAATGCTATTATAGTATATCAATAAAATAAAATATAAACATTTTAACAAAATTATAATATAAAAATAATAAACTAACTTTATAAACAATAAATTAAATAAAAGTTTAAGAAAAGAAACAAGAAACAAGGTGATAAAAAAAAGTTATTGCCTTTCATTAAACAAGTTCCAAAACCAAACTGCAGTGACAAGCAATACAGAATAAAATCCCCTTACTATACACTCCGACCTGCCCCCCCCCCCAAAAAAAAAAAACAAGGAATAAACCATTGGGCTGAAAAATTTTGCTGTTTTTGAAATAGATAGCAAACGAATTGCGTTTTTTTAGTTAGCTCTGGTACAGTATTAAATTTAAGAAAAAAACGAGTTTTTTTTCTACTGAAAGTAAGGAACAACATTAAAACTCAAACGAACTGAAATTATTCCGTATATGAAGGGGTTGCCCCTCTCCTCAATAGACTTCTCTTTACGCTAAAGTTTATAGCATTTAAAAAAAAGCTTCCTACTCTAATCAAAATGCCCCTGTGTTTCAGGAGCAGTTCTTAAAAAATTGGGACAAACAGTCAAACTTTAGCAAAAAGAGCAAGGTATTGGCGAGGGGCAACCACTTCATGTGCAGAATACATTTTTGTTCGATTTGAGTTTTAATGTTGATCCTTAATTTCAGTTGAAAAAACTTTTCTTTTTTTTAATTCAGCTTCTGATTGTCTTTCAAATAATGCTCACCCTCCTTTTTGTAATCTGGCTCACCCTCCATAAAAATCCCCTCACCTCATGGCAAACTTCTCCATACAAATTTCCTCCCGCTTAAAATACACCCCCTCATAAAATTCCCCCCAGTAATTCTATCCCCACTGAAATCCCCCCCCCCCCCTGTGAAACTTCTTGTGGATGACTCAGCCAGAAAATATATTCTAAGCATACTTTCATTTGAAAAAAGACTTTAATTTCTAATTGTTTTCCCGATCGCTCTGGAAATTCCCCTTCTATTCCCCTGGAACATCTCCACATGCAAAATTGAGTTAGCAAAGAGAAATTAAGAGAAATAAAAAGAATTTCGATTCACAGTTCTGTCAAATCCCCTGGTGTGAAATTTCCCTCTCCCCCCCCCTGAAAAATTCTCTCAATAGAAACCTACCCTAAGCAAAAAAACACCCCCCTGCAAAAACAAAAGTCCGTATAATTCACAATAACAAATACTATACATAAACAATTGGCAAATTTCATAGCTTACAGGCCTCTTCCCATGGGCTATGGGGGATCATGTTACCCCTAAAGGCATAGTTATTGGATCTTTCAACTATGCTGAACAAAACGATAATCTCAAAAATTTTTATCGGACAATTTTGGGGGAAAAGGTGGGTTGGAGGGGGGCAAGGTGCCCTCCAATCTTTTTGGTCACTTAAAAATGGCACTAGAACTTTTAATTTCCAATTAAATACAATCTCCCTCAATCTTCTGGGATCATTATTCCGATACGATTTCTCCTGGTAAAAAAAAAACAAAAAAAAAAAAAAAAAAAACAAACCAATATACACACAGCCATGATCTTTAGTCTGGCAAAACATAGAAAATTTCCGATTTTTGTATACAGGAGCTTGAAACTTCTACAGTAGGGTTCTCTGATATGCTGAATATGATGGAGTGATTTCCCTTAATATCTCTTGACTTTCTAGAAGATCCCCACACCTTTTATTTCAAAATCAGGTAAATTTTCTCAGACACGTAACTTTTGATAGGACACCAAACTTGATGAATTTTATATATTTGGAATAAACATAAAAAGCGGATTCTTTTGATGTATCTATTGATATCAAAACTTTTTTTTTTAGAGTTTTGGTCACTATTGAGCCAAGTTGCTACAGTTTGTTACCATGAACTGTTTCATAGTTAGTATTTATTTCATTCTACTTACTTTTTAACCTATTAATAGTAAAAATATAAATAGTACAGCAAAACAAATAGAGAGAATAAAAAAGAAAACACTAATAACAAATAACATATCCTTTCAAGATAGTATATATAGTGGCAGCTTATTATGGTATTGCATACTTTACTAAAAACGCTACTGATCCCAAATTTTGATATTCTATTCCTATTATAGTATGAAGGACGAAAAGAAAGAATGTAATACCAGAAACAGGATCCCTAATCCATGAATATGCAGGGGAGGGATTTTGTTGTTTTTTCAATATTTTTCAGCAAAAATACTAAAAAAAAGGTATTTCTCAATAGATATATAAAAAGGGTATTTCTCAAAATATAGAGGGGGATCTAGTAAGCAACTGTCCCCCTCCAATCGGCGCTCCTGACCATAAATACTATATACACAAAGAAGAAACATATTTTTTTTAATAAAGGATAGCACCCAGAACAGTAAAGATCAATACAAAAGTGTCAATACTTTGAAGTATCCTATTTTTGACTAAACGATGCCATGATTGGGCCATTGTTTGTCCTTTTAATAATTTGTAACTTGTTTGTTTTGATACATTTTGTGCAAGTTCACGAATTTGTCTTGTGCTAACCATATTTTAATTATTACAGCATTTTTTTATTTTATTTTTTACTAAAAGACACCATGGGTCATGCCTATGAAAGTGTATCTTGTTTTCAATAGATGATTTGATTGTCCAGCTAGACTATAAGAGTCAATGATAAAAAGCTGATATTTACTTAGGATTGATTTAACACATGGAAAGGCTCACCAAATTGGGCATAACTAAATTACAGGGTAGCCTAACATTTCCTACATTCTCTCTTCTGATATAGACACTAATACAAAATTTTATCAACAAAATAAAAAATTAAGAAATAAACAAATTACATTAAGAAAAGACCTATTTACAATGATTCCATGGTAGGTTCCAGTTCACTTTAAGTTTTGTACACTTCCAATTAATAGCAGAGAAGAATATAATAGGATATACCCTCTTTTGACCTAAAAACTATGATATCACATTTTAATAAAAATAAAGCAACTTTTTTAGAAGTCACTATTCTGAAGTTTTACCCAAAACCAAGTCAAGGCTCAAAAATCCATTGGCTCCATGCCATGGGCATAAATTAAAAATAATCCCAGGGGATGAGCTCGTGTTTTGAATATCAGCCTAAAATGACGCACAGACTTGCTGGTAAAAATCTAACAATGGAGATAATTCAACAAAACTCAAAGGTAAGAAACACGGCTAAACGCTGAATAGTCCTACAAAATCACCTGGACAATGACAATAGGATTGCAAATTCTTCATTCAGTAAAATATTCAAAGCCCAGCATTATCTGATGTGAACTCCCTTAATTTCCCTTAAAATATAAATAAATAAATAAGAAATATTGCATTAAACTACATGATTTTTCCTATCTAGCAATGGCATGCTTTCTTCTCTTTTGTAGTGGTAATATTGTGATGTCATCTTTATGAATTGCCTGTATGAATGTTGTCACTAGATCAATAAGATACTTAGTTAAAAAAAATTGCTATCACAAGCCCCAATTGCCAAATTTGAATTTCAGGGTCAATAAATAAAAAAGGAAAACTATTAGAGATTAAAGAAAAAAACTTAAAAATGGCCAAAGGCTACACAAAATAAAATAAAGAAAAAAACTTAAAAATGGCCAAAGGCTACAAAAAATAAAATTATCAGAGGGAATAAAGGTACTTGTCAATCAAACAAAGCACACTCAAGAATGACACTCAGGTTAGAACTCAGGTTAGGTGATGGGTGATAAAATGCATCATATATATTTACACATTGGGGGGGGGGGGGGGGTAGGTTAGGGGCATTGTCAAAATCTTTACAAGCACCTCCACCTACCCCCTAATGCGTAAATATATTACCCAAACTGTATTATTATATAAACTAAAGGTTATATTTCATTAGGATTAACCTAATTTTACTTCTTGGGTGTGTTTTGCTTAATTAACAAGTATCAGAGTAAATGATTCATTAATCACTGTTTAAAATTTCCATTTCATAAGTTTCATCAAAAAAATATAAAGAAAGGCAGGTAGAAAAACAATCCGAAGAAAAGCTTTTTTTTAAACAGAAGTTAGAGTAATTTGTGTAATAATATTTAATTTAAGCAATAAATTAAAGATTATGTAATAAAATGTAATAAAATAGTAATTTAAGTAATAATATCAAAACTACGCTTAGAGATTTCAAAGGGTGGAGGATAAAATAAGTCTAACATCATTTTATAGGTTGAAGTAGAGGGTTTATTCAATATATACTTGTATTTTTGGCTCCATTTGAAAATTTGGCTAAATACAGACAGTCAGCCAAATTTTGATGGAAAGTCAAAAATACATTTTTGCAGGTATTTCATGAAATAACAAATTTCAGGTATGATTTCCCTACCCTATAGAGGGATATCCCATTAAAAAAGCTATAAAACCCTAACAATAGCAAAAAAATAGCTTGCATTGCAATTTTAGGTAAAAAGTTAGATATGATGTTTCAACAGAAGCCCTGACCACCATTATTCTTCAGCTCCAGATTCGGTAAAATATACATTCATTCCCAAAAATATAGGTCCTAGCCAGTTAACTGCATATTCCAGAGCTTGCCTCATCCTAAGCAACACGTACCTGTACTTTTAAGTACAGGTACTTAAACCTGTACTTAAACCTGTACTTTTGAGGTCAGATTCTGACCTCAAAATGGAATTGCAAGCTTAGACAAGCTGGTATAGCTTTTCAAGGGTTAGGCAAATGTACGTAGGTCCCAAAACCATTCAATCATATCTTAGTTTTACCTTCTCCCAATAAAAACTTCTTTGGAAGCTAATATAAGAAAAAAGTATAGGGCACCTAAGTGACAAATAGTTGTTTTATCAAGTATATATGATACTTTGGTTGAAGTTAAAACATCACTGATGAAAACATTGAATGAAAATTATTAAAGTTCTATCAGGGGATGTGCTTTAACCATTGTGGAATTGTAATAAACAGTTGTTTGGCAGTAAGTACTAGTAGCTGTTCTATATATTACAGCTGCATTAGAATTACATTTACATTCAATACAATCACAAAGCATTCCAGCAAAATCCTTGAAAATTACAGAAAACATCTCATAATACAATTGCAATAATTCTAGATTAAAATTCTGGTTTATGATAAATACCTTTACTACAGACTTTGGAAACATTTTAATTTATGTTGATTTTTTTTTGGGGGGGGGGGCACTACAGTTTATCTGATGCCTGTTTCTCAAGTTTATCTTACAAGAGAGTATCAGAGGCCACGCAACAGCATTGCCTCTAGTAAAGGCCATATGGCTCCAATGTTTTATTATTATTAAATTTTTTTTTCAGAGGCACTTCATATGGAAGGGGTGGTCGTACAAACTTCAAAGGGGGTTCATTCGATTGGAAATCGAGAGTTCTAGTGCCCCTTTCAAGAGTCAAAAGTGATGAGACGGCAACTAGCCCCCCCCCCTCATGACCTTTTCCCCCAAATACATCAGATAACAATTTTGAGGTAGCCATTTTGTTGAAAATAGTTCAAAGATCATATAAAAAAAAATCGAGGGTCGACACAAGCCCCAAGGGCCTGGGGCAGCGTTATGTCCTGGGGGCAAATATGGTTTTTATAGAAGGGATGCTCGTAAAAACTTCTGAAAAGTCTCATTTGACTGGAAGTTAATTCTAGTTCACCTTCTTAGAGTCAAAAGAGTTCGGAGGGCAATTAGCCCCCCCCCCCCCCGCCCTTTTTTCCCAATTGCATTAGATACAAATTTTGAGATAGCCACTTTCTTAAAAATTGTTCAAAGGTCATATAACAAAAACTCCGGTGTCGATAAAACCCCCAGGGCCCAGGGGCAGGCGTTCTAAGCTATGCCCTGGGGGAATATATGGTTCTTATGGAAGGGATGCTTGTATAAACTTCAAAGAGGGCTCATTTGACTGGAAATTGAAAGTTCTAGTTCACTTTGTAAGAGTCAAAAGAGATTGAAGGGAAAATACCACCCCATCTCCCCCATCCTCACCCTTTTTTCCTCAAACCCATCCAATATGAACTTTGAGATAGCTATTTTTTTTTAAATAGTTCAAAGATCATATTATAAAAAAACTCTGGTTTGACACAATCCCCCAGGGCCCGAGGGCAGGCGTTGTAAGTTATACCCTGGGGGAATATATTACCCTTATGGAAGGGATGCACATAAAACTTCAGAGAGGGCTCATTTGATTGAAAGTTAAAAGTTCTAGTTCATCTTTTTAGAGTCAAAAGAGATTGGAGGGAAATTAGCCCCCTCCCCACGCTCCTTTTTCCCCCAAATGCATTCAATAAAATTTTTAGAGAGCCATTTTGTTAAAAATAGTTCAAAAGTCAGATAACAAAAACTTAGGTGTCAACATAACCACACAGGGCCCGGGGGCAGGCGTTTTAAGTTATGCCCTGGGGCATATATGATTCTTATGAAAGGGATACTCGTATAAACTTCAGAGAGGGTTCATTTGATTGGAAATTGAAAGTTCAAGTTCACTTTTTAAGAGTCAAAAGAGATCCAAGAGCAACTAGCCCCCTCCCACAGCTCTTTTTTTCAAACTCATCTTATGAAAATTTTGAGATAGCCATTTTGTTAAAAATAGTTCAAAGGTTGGATAAGTAAAACTCTGGTGTCAATAGAATCCCCCAGGGCCCAGGGGCAGGTGTTCTAAGTTATACCCTGAGGGCATGTATTGTTCTTACGAAAGGTATGCTCGTATATACTTCACAGAAGGCTCATTTGATTGGAAATTGAAAGTTCTAGTTAAATTTTTAAGAGTCAAGAAATGAGTCATGACCCCCCTCCCCCACACCCTTTTTCCCCAAACCCATCTGCTACAAATTTTTAGATAGCTTTTTTTTTTTTTTTAAATAGTCCAAAAATTAGATAACAAAAACTCTTGTGTCAACACAACCTCCCAGGGCCCAAGGGGTAGGCACTATAAGCGTTGTCCTGGGAGCGTATATGGTTCTTATGAAAGGGATGCTTGTATAAACTTCAAAGAGGGCTCATTTGATTGGAAAGTAAAAGATCTAGTTTACTTTTTACGAGTCAAAAGATATCCAAGGGCGCAGGCGCTGTCACGCCCTTTTTTCCAAACCCATCCAACAAAAATTTTGATATCACCATTTTGTTTAAAAATAGTTCAAACGTTGGATAAGAAAAGCTCTGGTGTAAATACAACCCCTCAGCACCCAGGGGCAGGCGTTCTAAGTTATGCCCTGAGGGCATGCATGGTTCTTATGAAAAAGATGTTCGTATAAACTTCATAGAAGGCTCATTTGATTGAAAATTGAAAGTTCTAGTTCACTTTTTAAGAGTCAAGATATCGGAGGGCAACTAGCCCTCCCTCCATGCCCCTTTTCCCCAAACCCGTCCACTACAAATTTTGAGATAGCCATTTTTTGTAAATAGCTCAAAAATTAGATAACAAAAACTCTGGTGTCAACACAACCCCCCAAGACCCAGGGGCAGGCATTGTAAGTAATGCTCTGGGGGCATATATGGTTCTTATGGAAGAGATGCTTGTATAGACTTAGGAGAGGGCTCATTTGATTGGAAGTTGAAAGTTCTTGTTCTCTTTTTAAGAGTCAAAAGAGATCAGAGGGAAACTACCCCCCCCCTCATTGAAAGTTCTAGTTCAGTTTCTAAGAGTCAAAAGAGATCAGGGGTAACCAGCACCCCAACCCTTTTTTCCCAAATGCATCCGACAAAAATTATGAGACATCCATTTTGTTAAAAATACATCAAAGATCATATAACAAAAACTCCAGTGCTGACACAACCCCTAGGGCCCCAAAGCAGAAATGGTAAGTTATGCCCTGGGGCATATATGGTTCTTATGGAAGGGATGCTTGTATAAACTTCAAAGAGGGCTCATTTGCTTGGAAATTAAAATTTCTAGTTCATTTTTTTAGAGTCAACAGAGATTGGAGCGCAAGTTCAGATTTTGAAAGTCAAAAGAGATTGAAGGGCAACTAGCCCCCCCCCCCCAGGCTCCTTTTCCCCTAAATGCATCCAATAAAAATTTTGAGATAGCAATTTTGTTAAAAATAGTTCAAAAGTCAGATAACCTCTCAGGCGTCAACAAAACCCCCAGGGCCCAGAGGCAAGCATTGTAATTTATGCCCTGGGGTAAATATGCTTGATGCTTGTATAAACTTCAGAGAGGGCTCATTTTATTGGAAATTGAAAGTTCAAGCTCACTTTTTCAGAGCCCAAAGAGATCCAAGGGCAACAAGCTCCCCCCCTCCCCAACGCCCCTTTACTCCCAAGTGCATCTGATAAAAATTTTGAAATAGCCATTCTGCTAAAAATAGTTCAATGGTCAGATAACAAAAACTCTGGTATCAACACAGCCCCCCAGGGCCTGGAGACAGGCGTTCCAATTTATTCCCTGGGGGCATATGTGGTTCTTATGGGATCCTTGTAGAACCTCCAGAGAGGGTTCATTTGAATGGAATTTGAAAGTTCTAGTTCAATTTTTAAGTGTCAAAAGTGATCGGAGGGCAAATAGCCTCACCCCACGCCTTTTTCCCCCACCTATACAATACAAATTTTGAGATAGCCATTTTTTTAAAATAGTTCAAAGGTCAAATAACAAAAACTCCAGTGTCAACAAAAAACCCCAGGGCCCGGCAGGCAGGCGTTGTAAGTTATGTCTTGGGGCTGTATATGGTTCTTATGAAAGGGATGCTTGTATAAACTTCAGAGTCAAAAGAAATCAGAGGGCAAAAAGCCCCTCCATGCCTTTTTGTTCCCCAAACCCTATCCAATAAAAATTTTTATGTGACCATTTTGTTAAAAAATAGTTTAAATGTCAGATATTAAAACTCCAGGGTCGACACAACCCCCTAGGGCTCAGGGACAGGCGTTGTAAGTTATGTTCTGTGGGCATATATGGTTCTTATAGAAGGGATGCTTGTATAACTTTAGAAAGGGCTCATTTGATTGGAGGGATCACAGAGATTGGAGGGCAAGTTCAGTTTTTGAGAGTCAAAAGAGATTGAAGGGCAGTAACAAAAACTCTGGTATCAACATAACCCCCAAGGGCCTGGAGACAGGCGTTCCAAGTTATTCCCTGGGGGCATATATGGTTCTTATGGAAGAGATCCTTGTAGAAACTTCAGAGAGGGCTCATTTGAATGGAAGTTGAAAGTTCTAGTTCAATTTTTAAGTGTCAAAAGAGATTGGAGGGCAAATAGCCCCACCCCACACCTTTTTCCCCCACCTATACAATACAAATTTTGAGATAGCCACTTTTTTTAAATTAGTTCAAAGGTCAGATAACAAAAACTCCAGTGTCAACAAAAACCCCCAGGGCTCAGCAGGCAGGCGTTGTAAGTTATGTCCTGGGGCTGTATATGGTTCTTATGAAAGGGATGCTTGTATAAACTTCAGAGAAAGCTCATTTGATTGGTAATTAAAAGTTCTAGTTCACTTTCTCAGAGTCAAAAGAGATCAGAGGCTAAAAAGCCCTTCCACGCCTTTTTGTTCCCCAAGCCCATCCACAATAAAAAATTTTAAGTGAACATTTTGTTAAAAATAGTTTTAACATCATAAATTAAAAACTCCAGGGTCAACACAACCCCCTAGGGCTCAGGGACAGGCGTTGTAAGTTATGTTCTGTGGGCATATATGGTTTTTATAGAAGGGAGGCTTTTATAACTTTAGAGGAGGCTCATTTGATTGAAAATGGAAAGTTCTAGTTCACTTTTAAAGATTCAAAAGAGATCAAAGGGCAATTAGCCCCTCCCCCCACGCCCATCATTTCCCCAAACACATCCGATAAAAAATTTAGATAGCCATTTTGTTCAGCGTAGTTGATTTCAAGATAGGAAATATATTTTTGAGGAGGACACTCCCCCACAACCCTCAGGGCAAGAGTTTTAAGTTGTGCCCTGGGGGCATAGAAGGTTTTTATAGAAGGCATTGTCGTAAAAACTTCAAAAAAGGCTCACTCGATTGGAAATTCAAAAAGCTAATGCCCTATTTTCATGGCCGAAAGTTATTGGAGGGCACCTAGCCCGCTCCCCCCAGCCCATTATTCCCCCACACACAACCAATCAAATTGTGAGATAACGATTCTGCTCAGCATAGTTGATTTCCATATAGAAAATATGTTTATGAGTAGGAAAAACACCCAATGTCCTCAGGGCAAGGATTTTAAGTTATCCCCTGGGGGCATATAAGGTTTTTGTAGAAGGCATTGTCATAGAAACTTCAAAAAAGGCTCATTTGATTGGACATTCAAAGGGCTAGTACCCTTTTTAATAGTCGAAAGTGATTGGAGGGCAACTAGCCCCCCCCCCACGCCCATCATTTCCCCAAACACAACCAATCAAAATTTGAGATATTCATTTTGTTCAGTGTTGTTGATTTTCAGCGAGAAAATATGTTTTTGAGTAGGACACTCCCCTACAGCTCTCAGGGCAAGGGTTTTAAGTTATGTCCTGGGGGCATATAAGGTTTTTATAGAAGACGTTGTTGTAGAAACTTCAAAAAAAGCTCATTCAATTCGAAATTCAAAGGGCTAGTGCCCTTTTTAATAGTCAAAAGTGATTTGAGGGCAACTAACCCCCCTCTCATGCCCACCTTTCCACAAACACATCCAATCAAAATTTTGAGACAGCTATTTTATTAAACGTTGTTTTAAGGTCTGGAAATTAGGTCTTTGAGGATGACAACTCCCCCACAGCCCTTGGGGCAAGGGTTGTAATTTAAGGATTCTCCAAATTATTCATATTATTTTTTATGGAAGGGATACTTGTATAAACTTTAATGAGGGCTCATTTGATTGGAAATTGAAAGTTCTTGTTCACTTTTTAAGAGTCAAAAGAGATTGGAGGGCAACTAGCCCCCCCTCCTCCACGCCCTAAATGCATCAGATAAAAATTTTGTTAAAAATAGTTGAAAGGTTAAGTAACAAAACTCTGGTGTTGACAAAACCCCCCAGGGCCCGGGGGCAGGAAGGTATTCTTGTACAAACTTCAGAGAGGGCTCATTTGATTGGAAATTGGAAGTCCTAGTCCAGCTCTTACAAGTCAAAATCGATTGAAGGGCAAATACCCCCCCCATGCCCTTTTTACCCACCCCTCCCTTTGAAATAATTTGTTTATACCTGAAGACCCAATGAGAGTTAGAATGTTTTGGTATTAACACACACCTATTAGGCATCTGCTCTCCTCCCTAACAAGGAAAGAATTGGAGAGTGTAAAGCAGTGGCGGATCCAGGGGAGGGGCGAGGGGTTGCCCGCCCCCCCTAACGTAGTCTAAAGTAATGTAATTTACTTAATTAACACAAGATTGTGTTAATTAAACATTCTCCTAATGTAAGTTTATTGAATCAACCTATTTTGCCCCCCCCCCTAAAAAATCCTGGATCCACCCCTGGTGTAAGGGCACTATAACTTTTATTGTTTACTTCAATTGACCCCGTTCCAAAGTTTATGCGACCACCTCTTCTACATAAAGTGCCCCTGGAAAAATAAATAAGTATTAATTCATTGAGCCCTTATGCTCTTTACTTAGGTAACGCTATAGCATTGCTTCTGACCTAAAAAGTTGAGTAGAAATTTCAGCTTCCATTTTTATGAATATCCAAAATTATCTGAGGGGAATAAGTTTGGGGGAGCATATTCCACGGCTGGGAAATTTCTGCTAGGTGGAATTTAATATGGGGGAATTATCAGCAGGAAAAGAAAATGTTCTTTGAGGGGGAAGGAATTTCCCAGGGGTGGGTATTCCAAATGTGAATGGAGGGGAGGGGACGTCCCCTCTCAGGGAGGGGATGACTAAACCCATTTGATAACATTCTAAATTTTACATCTGAAAGTTACAGGAATAAAGAATCAACAGAAATGTCAGAGATAGCACTTCAGGTTCCTTTAGACGATTTTGTTCATGTCTTTTGAAAAAAGACATTTTCAAAAGACAGATTAATTTCATTTGTATTACTTTGTCAGTGGCTGCTCAATTATGCATGTGAGGGGGGAGACTTCCCCCCACCACTGCCTCCGCTAAGGTTTCAGTTTTTATCTAAGGTTTCAGATTATAAGCCTTAAAAATTAATGCAATGTGATAAAAGTATAACTCAATATAACATATATAGAATGATATATGCACATAGCATGGAACAATAATCAAAATTGCATATTATGAGTTGAGGCTCACTCAAATGATGGGCCAGGGGGCTCACCATTCCACAATCTATGAAATCAATCCCCCAATAACTGAAAATATAAAGTATTTTTGAGTATTTTAGTGTCTTCCACAACTCAAACGGTCCAACATTCTACAGCCCAATAAGTCTGTCTAATCTCCTAAATCAGGAACAGAGGAGATAAGTGAAGTTCCGCCCCATATTGGATGAGTCTCCAACCTCACCCTTCCCCTCTCCTACTGTCTATGCTAAAGTTTTCTTCCTTCTGCGAACTACACTGCCCTCACCCCAAAGACTTTAATAAGGTAAAGTTTTGTATGGGAAAAACACATAGTAAATCTATTATAATTATCCAATTATAAGGTTAAAATACATACTCTGGGATAGATGCAAAATTGCATTGGCACACAAAATCCTATTAAGGTCAATTCCAAACAGTCGTGATCCCTTTGTGTCAGCAAGAGAAATGGTCAAAACACCCTTATTGGAGCTATTTTTTCAATCCATTCATTATTTCCAATTGCTGTCCACAAGTTATGCAAACTGTCTATTGTTCATATATAAGGTTTTTATCAAAGAGGTAATCATATAGACTTTGCTAAAAGCCTCATTCAATTTAAATTTAAATTTCTAGATCTGTTTTTAAAGTAAAGAATAATTGGACAGTAAGCAACCCCCCCCCCCCCCCATGCAATAAAAACTTGAATCTTTTTGCAATAAAAACTTGAATCTTTTATCAATTAAAAATGAACAAAAATTAATTTAAAAAAAAAACTTTCTGGAAAATAAGTTTTTCAAAGAAAAGTAAAGGCCATTTTACACTTAAGCTCAGGAGATATGAATACCTGTTAAAATTAAAATTCAAAATGACCAGAAATTACTATTAAAGAATAAATGAAACCCAAAACGAACAGAAATTAAATAAACAATCATAGCAAAAAACATAAAACAAGTAATAATATAAATGAATAAATAGATCTTAAAGCAAGTGATGCTTAGATTGAATATGAAAACCAAGCTTAAAACAAAAAAAAATAGTTTGCTATTTAAGTGTAAATGAAACTCAAAACAAACAGAAATTAAATAAACAATCAATGCAAACAAACATACATTATATATTAATGTAAATGAATAAATAAATCTTAAAACAAGTGAAACTTAAATTGAGTATACAAATCAAGTTTGAATCAAATAAAAATAACTACAAACAAGAGTTTGGGTATCACCTCATGCAGTTTAATTTATTAGTTCTTTCCAAGATTGGTCTAGACAAATATAGTTTCACTACAAACAAAATTTGGATACTGCCCCTTTCTTTAACTGCAAAAACCTAAAGCCTTCTGCATCATTGGGGCTTCACTGAAAACAAATTTATTCTTTTCCAGTTCTTACTTTAGCATTGAAAATGAAAATTACAGTGAACAAAAATCTTGAACTGATGGATCTTTCAACTATTAATATCATTTTATATCTAATATTCAATTTTATTTTGTTTATACTTTCCAAGACTGTTCAAGACTCATATAGTCTTCAGTAAGGTGCCAATGAGGCAGTAGATTTTAGGCTTCTGCAGTGAGGCAATACCCAAACTCTTGTTTGTAGTTATTTTTATTTGATTCAAACTTGATTTGCATATTCAATTTAAGTTTCACTCGTTTTAAGATTTATTTATTCATTTACATTAATATATATTGTATGTTTGTTCACATTGATTATTTATTAAATTCTGTTTGTTTTAAGTTTCATTTATACTTTAATAGCAAACTATTTTTTTTTGTTTTAAGCTTGATTTTCATATTCAATCTAAGCATTACTCGCTTTAAGATCTATTTCTTCATTTGTATTATTACTTGTTGTATGTTTTTTGCTATCATTGTTTATTTAATTTCTGTTTGTTTTGGGTTTCATTTATTCTTTAATAGTAATTTCTTGTCATTTTGAATTTTAAAAGGTATTCATATCTCCTGAGCTTAAGTTTATAATGGCCTTTACTTTTCTTTGAAAAACTTATTTTTAAGGAAGTTTTTTTTAATTAATTACAATAAATAACTGAGTCAAACTCAAAACAAGCAGAAATTAACATGAGTAGGGCTCAAAACCCTTATGCTTTCCTAAGACTAAAACATATCTTGTACTTCACTGAAAAAAATACAAATGAATGTACCTTGTCAGTTTAACATAGATATACTTATATTTATTATTCAAAATGTTAATATTATTTGATTTATTAAAGTTATAAAAGTAAAAACCTTTATACTTTTTCAGTAAAGTGTAAATTATGTCTGGCCTTGGGAAGCCATAGGGATTTTGAGCCCTAGTCATGTTAATTTCTGCTTGTTTTGGGTTTGACTTGGTTATTTATTGTATTTTCTGTTTGTTTTGGGTGTCATTTATTTATTGATGCAGATTTGTGGTAGTTTCACGCTTGATAGATTATTTTATTTTATTTTTGCTCATTTTTGGTTTAATAGAGTTCTTTACTTTTCTTTGAAAAATCTATTTTGTGGAAAAAGTTTTTTAAATTAATTAAGAACAACAGAGTGGTTGCTATAATATGCCAGTGCTGATATTTTGAAGCACACAACTCCACTTCTTCTCCCTCCATGGAGCACTGACCATTGATAACTTAACAATCTTCATGGCACTAAAGTGTTTTTGAGTTTTATAACTTTGCTTTAACTCAATTTATAAGGTTTTAAATATATTTGTAAATCTGTTCTCTATTAGTATTAACAATTCACTGCAGTACCAAGTTCACTGAGACTAACAAAGCTATGCATGCTCCTAATCTATTTCAAGCCTTGGTAAAGTTCTACAAAATCATATTATTGAGTTAGGACTAAAGTGAATATACCATTCAATGCCTTTTTTTATGCTGATTACGAATATAATAAGCATTTCTATCATAAATAAATTTCAGCCCCCCCCCCCTATATAGGCTATACCTAACCTAACCCTGAATTGACATATATAGGGGGGGGGGGGGGCTGAAATTTATTTCCAATAGAAATGCTTATTATATTTGTAATCAGCATAAAAAAAGGCATCAAATGGTGTATTCACTTTAGTCCTAACTCAATAATATGATTTTGTAGAACTTTACCCAAGCCTCCCTTTTTCACCCACTGAAACCCAAATGTCCCTTAAATATTTCCTTATAACCTTCTACTAATTAAGAGATGGGCTGTTTTTTCTATGACCTGTTTTTTCTATATAGCTGGTGGAAAAGTAAGATCTTTGGCAATCTGTCAGAGATTAGGCTATACACAAAATTTATCTTAGGGTAAGACACCCAGTAGTCGGCCACCTGCCTATTCTCGGATAGAATCTTTTATACTATTTTAATAACTAATTTACAATGAGCTGTTTGTATGTCAGAGTTAAAGCAGAATTGTAACTTGTTAATAAATTCAAAAATAGGAGGAGCTGTACAAGTGAATTAGTAACCTACTTGTTCAGAAATTCTTCAGAAATTTTTGATACAAAAATTAAGTTTCTAGGTTGTATAATACAGTAATTAGAGTAGTTTAAATGTCAAAAAGTTTTAAAAGTGATTAAAGTGTCTGACTACTGGGTGTCTTACCCTAGCCATCTCAACCTTTATCTCATTATAGCCCTAGAAAGAGGATAAAACTATATTTTTGCACCAATACAGTCCTGTAAATACTGTCCTAAAACTACACAATGGTAGGTTATGAAAAAAGACTTGATATGGCCTGCTGAAATCACAGGAATTACATTTTCAAGACCTAAAGCCAATCTAAAAGGAACTGAAAACCCAAAACTGAGGTTAAACAATTTTTTCACAATTAGATAGGTATAACAACCTGTCATATATATATATAGCCTACTGAAATTAGAAAAGGGTAGGCATAGCCTAGTGGGCTAGCTTAGCAATACCTTCCCATGGTAGGCTAGGCCTACTTTTATGGCCCTGGAATCTTTGATTCACCTACCCTGACTATTTGTCAAGATAGCAAGAAACCTCTAAACTAGAAGTTTCCTAGAGTTTGTCCCAAGGTCTTAGGCTAACTAATCCAGGCTAGCCTACTTATGAAAAATAGGCCTAGATTACTTAGTTGAGCATAGGCTGAATCTCTTACTAATTCCAATTCTGTGACTTCTTATTGTATTTTTAGTTAATTATCAAATAAAATAGTGCCTAGGAACAAATTATTTGCTATAGTATGTAAGCTATCTACAGATCTAACCTTAGTTGGCTATAGCCTAGCCTAGATTCATTGATGAAAAGGGCCCTGACAAGATTCTTTGCATCAAGGGTCAACTTAATCCAATTACAAAATTACCTTCGATAAGTTTAAGTACTAAGATCTGCGGTGCAATAATAAATAGTAGAAATATTTAAATCATTTCAAAGTTTTACTTCAAAACCACCGCCTTCAGGCAATTGCTGATGATCATGATGGATGCTGGTTTATAGTCTAGTATTTCACTGGCTTTTAGAGACATCTACTTATATCAAAATTTGCAAGAATTTTGCCAGGACGGAAGTATTTGACAAGAATTATCAGAAGAACTTAAATGACGTGCTTATGACCTGTTGGTTGAACGCGTCAAACCCCAAACAACATAAAGTGCTCTTGACCACCGGTGACAATTATCAATTGTTAACTAGAGTTGTGGGATAAGGTGGATGGAGGCGGAGGCGGATCGAGTTCGTCCGGAATGATGCAGACCTTGTCTGCTGACCACGTGCCTCTGGATATGGGGTCATCCCCTAACTAAACACTCCGATCAGGGTGGCTGCAATCTCATGTGGCGGGTGGAGCCCACCCCGGGAATCTCAGTATCTAGGTTAAACCTAGCTCTAATCAGATTCCAGGCCTAGAGTCGGTTGGGCTAGCGACCATCCACCTGAAAATCAAGTGCTAAGCAAAGTGACTTCATAGCCTCGGATCCGGACCTCCTTTTAAGATCTCGACCATCGCGCGTCATCGGACATGCTGACGACGTCAGAAGGACTGACAGACCAAGCAGTCTCGGTTTTCGACCCAAGCAGCCAAGCGAACACTACGATGGTTCGGACACCTACTACGAATGCCTCCACACATACCTGCGAAAACGATCCATGACTTTGACCCTGTCAAAACCGGATGGAAGCGACCTTGCGGCCGACCGAAGAAACGATGGTCTGACAGTCTGTTAGAGTTCCTGACGATGGCAAATATCAGGTTGAGCGATGTGCAAACGCTTGCAATGGACCGAAGTGGATGGAGGAGACAGACGTCACTCTCTACGCCGAGCAGCGCCCGGCAGGAGACAAAAGTCAAAGTTGTGGGATAAGATGGTCAGAGTGGCTGTGACAGTGGGGCGTAATATAATTAAAGTTGACTATAGTTAAACATAAGTTAAAGGTCAGCCCACACTTATTGTATGCATGGAGTAACCATGACTCTTGGTTTGATTAGGTTGCTTGTATTTTTCTCACGCAAAACGGATCATGGATGACAGAGGCAGTAAAAAAATAATACCAACCACGCTAATTCGGTCCCTCACATAACATCCGTTAAAAAAGGATAAAAAGAGGATTGAGAAAACCGTTTGTAAGCTTAGCCTGCTGTATACTGCCAATATAATTAAAGAGTGTACAGGGTAATTAAGATATTTCTTATTATATATAATTGTCTATCATCTTATATCTGCAAACAATTTTTCAGTGCAATCTATAGTTCAAATTTTAAACTAGACTCTTTGTTGTTTGCTTTTTAAAAGACTGAGTCGAGGCATGTCAATGCATACGTCGACCTGTTCTAATTCTGGAACGGACGTCACATGATGGGTACAGGCATTTGTGTTTGAAATTGCATCTATTTAGACCTAAGATAGCGAGCGAAATTACATATTACTTTCAACAGCATAAATACATATACGAACAGTAAGGAAAAGTTTCTTAAAAAATAACACATATCATAGCGCGTTGAATGGGAAGTTTCCAGTACGTCAGAGCAATAGTTTCCTTTGCTAATTGGCATTCGATCAGATCATTCCCGTCGTAATGTGCTAAACATTTGAAATTGTGCGCGCGAAAAAAGGCAGAGTCATGAAGAGGGATCTAGATTGATGTGTTTCAAAAATGTTTAATGGAGACTATAGGACGTTTCGTTACTGTTTGTATATATATTTATGCTGTGTTACTTTTCCCCCTCTTTCCCTAACTCCTAGTCTTAAAGTATCAAGACATTAAAAATGAAATGTGGTTATTTAAATTGATTAAATGAAACCAAATACAACCGTTTATATCTTAAAAATAAGAAAATCCTGACTATTTGTTTACGAATATGACCTCCGTATTCAGTTTTTGGTTTTAGCTGGTCTAAAAAAAAGAAACATGGTTAAGAAGATGCAGCTCCTTTAGAGGGTATAGCTGTCTTTGGGAATCACCAGGCTGTTAATTTATAAAAGTTTTAATATAATTAATAGGAAATACAGACAAAGTGGAGGCTTGGTTTCAGTGATGGCACTGCAGGACGAAGAGCTGCATCTATTTCAAGCCGAGAGTGGTACCGAGTTTTCATTACTGTTACAGATGACATTTTTTTGTTACACAAATATGTAATTGAAATTTATATCAAAGTTTTCATAGTTTTCTCACTCAGTAATGGGTAATCATTTTTGGGAGAGGCCCAAAAATGAGCTCTTGATAAAGAGGACTTTGATTTTTGGCTGTCATCACAAGAAATACAAGTGAGGCTTTCTGTTTCCTTTTTGCTTAATTTGTCCTCGTCAATGTTATAATACAGATCGATCTAATATCTACATATTTACAATTCTGGGATCTTCTTCCCTTGGGTAATAGAAATCAAAATATTATATCAGTGACTGAAAGTGTTGTTGAATACTCATGGATACCCCTTGACGGTTGAAATCCTTCTCTCCCGTGTATTCATCAACATTTGTAGATCTTCATCTGCCAATCGCGTTGATCACAGTAATATTTTCTTTCGAAAGCATCTATCTTTCCTCTATAAATATGACGTAGATAATTTCGGGAACCACACTGCCTTTCCATGACGATAAAATAAAAGTTCAAAATAGGGATAAAATCCTTTTTTAATAGACAGTGTACAGAAATTCACAAAAAATACCAGACATTTTGGTCACATATACAGTGACCGTCATCAGTAGTAAAACTCTGTTTACTACTGATGACGGTCACTGTATATGTGACCGAAATATCTGGTATTTTTTTGTGAATTTCTATACACTGTATATTAAAAAGGATTTATCCCTATTTTGAACTTTTAGTTTTACTATCTTTCCTCATAATGTAAACAGGTCCTTAAGTTGTCTTTGCAAAGATATGTTTAGCTGATTTAACAGAAAAAAAAATCTGCCAGGTATGCCAGCCTGGCTACCCACTTATCATTGGACTAGAGTCTTTGATATTTCTGATTATTTTGCTACTGAAAAAAATCTACGCAAGGAGGAATAGTCGGCTCAATATTTTGCCCCTCAATAGCCATCTTACCTCAGCATGATGATAAAGGTGAGTATACTGGGAGCCTATCTCTTTGTAGAGCATTTTAAACATCTGAGAGTTCAAAGCCTTGTGTATAATTTCATCCACAATTTATATTTCACTGGATAATACTTCGTTTATTTCTGGGGACAGCTTTTTTTTTACCACAAGCTGCTCAAGATTTATAATGCAAAGGGTAGACAAATGTCTGGGTGACTAACAGCTCCTGAACAATGTCCAGTCATTTTTACAGCACCGTTCGTACAAGTGCCAATACATTTTTTTTCACTCAATTTCATGCTTCAGAAAATAACTATCAAGTGCTTTAAAAATATCGAAGGTAGTTGTTCTGATCTCCAATTTCAACGAGCAAAGAAGTTCTTTTTTTAATTTTCTTTGAAAATCAAGCCTTACAACACAATGGACAAGTGCTTTGTTACTGACGTCTATAGATTCATCAAGTCTGATTGAATAAAGTGGTGCATTTCTTACCATTTTATAACTTGATTTTTAATATCTTCAACCATTTCTTCAATTCTGCGCCTAAAATTGTTAGCAGAAATTTCCTTTCCTTACGTCAAACATAAGGTTTCCTTACGACTTTGAATTGGTGGACTGGTTGTCCGTCTTACTTCAATTTCCATCAAACTATTTCCTTAGCTCAGCTATACTCAGGGGTTTCCTCTGTTATCTTCAACAATTCCTGTTTGGTAATACTGGTACAAGGCAAAGAGTATGGGTAACTTACTATGGGTAGAAGCATGGGTATAAGTGGGTAAAACACCTATCCAAAAATCGGGGAAGGATGCATTGAGCCCATTCAGTGGCTTACTCTTTAATTTTCTTTTTTTCTTAGAAAACAGTGGACAAGTCTGCAGTCTAAACAAGATTAGGTGGAAAAACTCATAAAAAAATGACTATGTTATAATTGAGATGTATAATGGATTTTTTAAAGAAATGTTATGTAAATCTGCAGTCTAAATAAGTTTAGGTGAAAAAATATTTAAAAGCAAAATCCTATTATAATTGAGATGTAAAATTCAGTAAAAAAAAAAAAAAAAATCGACCATGGTTTAAACAATATGCTCCAAGTTCTCGCATGACCCTTACATGTACAAAGCGGGATATTTTAGTACACTGTAGTGTTTTTTTCTATAGTTTTTCTAGGAGAATATTCTTTGACACCTCTGGGGGAAGGTGCGACCTCTTTTTTTGGGTATATCCATTTCCATCTTAGTAGACCTATTCTAGAGAGGGAGAGTAATCTCAGGAGTTGAGAAGATAATCAAAGAAGTTCAGTAAGTGCAAAGAAAATGTATAAACATTAAGAACATATTTGATGCTTTTCTGGTGATGATTTTCAAATCCCCCCCCCCCCCTGGGAATTTTATGTTATGTCTTTCCTATTCACATTTGGTATATTACATCCTTATGTTATATTATACCTTTCCTGTTACTACCTTCATACTCAATCCCTTGGATAACTCTGGCGAAGCAAAAACCTTTGACATACAAGTAATAAAACTGAAACAACTGGTTAAGATTTTACTTACAGATGATATATTATATAATATATACATAACACTTATGTAAACAAATAAGCAATTTAGATATATCTTAAAAAAAAATTTAAATCTATTATTACAAGAAGTTATTTGAGTAGCACTTTCCAAAAGGCGTATCAAAACTGACAAAAGCTCACTCAGACAGTGTTGCCACCTTTGGTTATCATTCAACATGCAATGATAATCAAAGAGGAAAATATTATTTTTTATAGTACTAAATAAAACATCTATGAGTTTTTAGTAAATATATGAATTTATAATCGAGCTTCAAAGAAGATTGTTATTCACTTTTAAAAATCATTTACAGTGTAAATAAACTTTATTTATGTTAAGCTTACACGTAACTGTTAGACTGTCTGAGAATAGCGAACTGTGCTTAAATATGAAAAATAATTTGAATATGATAACCCCGAAAAGGTCATGGAATTAGTAATGTCTGTAAAGCACCATGTTCAAACTCCGTATGGGGTACTAATTCATAAGAATATTACAGGGAGGGTGCTAAGAATTTCTTTCAATTTCTCTTAATAAAGATGTAAAAGAATAATTTTTAACTCTAAGGGGGTTGCCGCTTTTTCTTCTTTTGTTAATGAAAATATCAGCAGGAGGAGCAATCCCCCCCCCACTGATAAGTGACCCTGAGCTCTGTATGCAGAATACTTTCCTTGGGCAGCTGACAAGAGTTAGACCTAGTAGCTTCGAAAAAATCAAGTGTTAATATAATTTTAGAAATATTAAAGGGGCAAAAAAATCGCAATTCTTGATAATTTGATTATATTATTTTTGATTTATTTTGGGATAATCTTGGATGTTTTGATAGGAAAAATCTATCAAGACATCTCAAAACTGGGCATTTAAGCTAGTGAAAGCCACTGATTGCGATACCTATAATTTTTTTTTTCAATTCAAGATTTCACCCCAAACATCATTTCATATGAAGTTCTATTGTAAAAAAAAAGTTACGATCCAAAAACAATCTAAAAAAAAAAAATCGTTTCTGCGTTCTTTTCCAGGTTAAAATTTACAAAATGATACATTTATCTTTTATATAAGTTGTTTGTAGTTCATAAAAAGTACCAAAAAAACTCTAAAACATAAAAAGGCATAACCCCAAACAAATTTGAGAAATTGCATGTGTGCATTCTATTCCAGGTTAAAGTTTCTAAAAATGGCACAAGCGCTTTCTAAATAAGCTGCTTTTAATTCAGATAAACTTCAATGTAACGTTCTCAACTTCACACGTTGAAAACCTTTAATTTTCCATATTAAAATATCCATACCAATTCCATTAAATTTTTCAACATTTGAAGGTGTAATTAAGATACGCCTTTTCAATTTCAAACTTAGTAAATTGGTTGCACAGCTTTCTAAATCTAAATGTATTGGTAAGTTAAGATTTTTAACGTAATGGTTTTTTTTTAGCGACAATTTGGACATAAACATATAATCTCAGTCGTAGAAACTGGGTTTCCACTGACTCTTTTGATTAACAAAACGCAGTTGCAAAAACAACCCATATTGAATCTTCACCATCATATTCAATAGAACTTCAATGTAGAAAACGTTCCCAACTTCAAATGTTGAAAACCTTTAATTTTTCATATTAAAATTTCCGTAACCATTTCTGCAAATTTTCAACATTTGAAGGTGTGATAGAGGTACGCCTTTTCAGTTTCAAACATTGTAAACTGACTGCAAAGCTTTCTAAATCCAAATGTACTGGTAAGCTAATATTTTTACAATAAGAGGCGGTTTATTTTAGCGACAATTTGGACATAGATATATAATCTCAGTCTTAGAAATTGGGTTTCCACGGATTATTTGGTTAACAGAACATAGTTGCAAAAACCGAACTTCAAAGTAGAAAACGTTCTCAACTTCAAATGTTTAAAACCTATACTTTTTCAGATTAAGATAGCCATAACGATTTTACCAAATTTTTCAACATTTGAAGGTGTAATTAAGATACGCCTTTTCAATTTCAGACATAGTAAACTGGCTGCACAGCTTTCTGAATCCAAATGTACTGATAAGTTAAGATTTTTAACATAATAGGCGATTTTTTTTGTGAAAATTTGGACATAAACATATAATCTCAGTCATTGAAACTGGGTTTCCACTGACTATTTTGGTTAACAAAACGCAGTTGCAAAAACAACCCATAGTACATCTTCACTATCACATTCAACAAAACCAGAAGAAACGAATATAGCAGTTGATGATTCTTCATGTCTCATTCTCTGTCGAGGAACACGATATAAGGGGGTTCGATACCTGAAAATCCTTTTGCAGGAGAAATTTAATTTCGGAGAATTTGATTAACAGCACCACTACCAAAGAATATAATTTTTTTCCGAATTAATATATTTATGTATATGTATTTTGTATGTATGTATTATGTATGTATTTTGTTTTTCCGAATTTATGTACTTATGTATTTATGAATTTTTCGTAGTCCTCGTAGAACGGGAGAATTCAGCCATGTTCAGGGGGAGGAGGAGCCAGGTTAAGGAGGCCTCTGGGCTTATATCTTGAAATTTTAACATTTCATATGATTCCTAGTTTTATTTCCATGCAGGTCAAATTTTGCATTCTTTCTTATTGATCCTTTCCTTTTCGAAACGGATTCCTTTGCTGGTGCCATCTAGAAGCTCTTACTTATTACAAGTTTTGTCTTTAGTTTTGTTCCCTAGCACGTTTGTATACAGAGGAAAGGGAGGTGAATAGTTCCAACACTAGAGCTTAAATTTGAAAATTGTTTTTCATAATCTCGGGTGGCAATGTAATTGTTTTTTTTTTCCAATGAGGAGAGGATGGGGGGGGGGGGGCAAAAATGCTAAGTAAAATACATTATTTTTTACACAAAGGGTGCATTTTTTTTTTAGCGAAATTTGGATACAAACATCCATTCTTAATCGTAATAAATGGGGTTCCACTGACTGTTTTGATTAACAAAACGCAGCTCCAGCCAACAACCCATATTACCCATATTGAATGTTTACTGCCCAGAATTTAATTATCTCTGGAGCAAGATTATGGCTGAAACTTGACAATCGCCGTACAATTCATTTTCTTATGCTCCAGCATGCAATCTTATATTATTTTTCATCAATCTGTTGAGATTGTTTTTTACATAAAAGTTGTTTTTAATCGAAATTTGGAGATAAAATTGTAGTCTCAATCGGAAAAATTGAGCTTCAAGTAACTATTTTGATTAACAAAACGCAATTTTAACAACAAACTATACTGAATCCTGACTACCCTGAAATTAATTTTGGAAGCTTTTCGCTGGAGCAAGGCTATGACTAAGATTGATGATTGCCAACCCTTCATTATTTCTGCACCAGCATAAATTTTATAATATTTCTAACTATCTGGATTGTTACTGCAAAACAGCTTATTCCTTGTCTAATCTCGTAGTTTAAATCCGAAGACGTTCTATATTATTCGGCGTGGCTCGGTCATGGTGGTTCGCTGTGGTTATGTTATTCAGTTTTCTGTTTATTATCCCGTATCCTTTCAGAGAAGTCGTTCTATATTATTCGGTGTGGTTCGATCATGGTGGTTCGCTTTGGTTATGTTATTCAGTTTTCTGTGTAATATCCGGTATCTTTTCAGAGAAGTCGTTCTATATTATTCGGTGTGGTTCGGTCATGGTGGTTCGCTTTGGTTATGTTATTCAGTTTTCTGTTTATAATCCCGTATCCTTTCAGAGAAGTCGTTCTATATAATTTGGCGTAGTTTGGCCATGGTGGTTCGCTTTGGTTATGTTATTCAGTTTTCTGTTTATTATCCCGTATCCTTTCAGAGAAGTCGTTCTATATTATTCGGTGTGGTTCGATCATGGCTTTTCTCTGTCTACAATTACCCAGCCCAGTCTTGATGCAACCGATTGCCCAAAATACTTGATAAATTCAATTCTTTGGTTATGTTATTCAGTTTTCTGTGTAATATCCCGTATCCTTTCAGAGAAGTCGTTCTATATTATTCGGTGTGGTTCGGTCATGGTGGTTCGCTTTGGTTATGTTATTCAGTTTTCTGTGTAATATCAGGTATCTTTTCAGAGAAGTCGTTCTATATTATTCGGTGTGGTTCGATCATGGTGGTTCGCTTAGGTTATGTTATTCAGTTTTCTGTGTAATATCCGGTATCTTTTCAGAGAAGTCGTTCTATATTATTCGGCGTGGTTCGGTCATGGTGGTTCGCTTTGGTTATGTTATTCAGTTTTCTGTTTATAATCCCGTATCCTTTCAGAGAAGTCGTTCTATATAATTCGGCGTAGTTTGGTCATGGTGGTTCGCTTTGGTTATGTTATTCAGTTTTCTGTTTATTATCCCGTATCCTTTCAGAGAAGTCGTTCTATATTATTCGGCGTGGTTCGGTCATGGTGGTCCGCTTTGGTTATGTTATTCAGTTTTCTGTGTATTTAACTTTTAACTTTTTAAGAATATTTAATTTTTTTATATGGCTTTTTATTTGTTATATCTTTAAAACTTAAATATTTAAAGATAGTATTCAAACACGATATTATCGACCCCAAACCAAAGAGCGTATTCGACAATTTGACAAAAAGGATTGTTACTGCAAAACAGCCTATTCTTTGTCTTAACTCGTATTTTAAATTCAAACTCGTTCTATATTATTCGGCGTGGTTCGGCCATGGCGGTTCGCTTTGGTTATGCCATTCAATTTTCTGTGTATTATCCCGTATCCTTTCAGAGAACAAGAATATTTAACTATTTTATATGGCTTTTTATTTGTTATATCTTTGAAAGTTAAATATTTAAAGTTAGTATTCAAACACGATATTATCGATCCCAAACCAAAGAGCGCATTCGACAATTTGACAAAAAAGATATTTTCAAACATGATAAATACACTGGTAGTAACAGTCCAGCACACAGCGTGCTCTCATTGCCGGGAGGAGGAGACACCTAAGACTAAGTAATTAAAGTAATGCATATCCACTGAGAGCCATTTCCTAGACGGAGGGGAGTTTTTTAAAGTAAAGGTCCCCAAAATATTTGAAGCTAATCTAATTTGTAGGATATCTTTGGCTAGTTTTACTTAACTAATAAATTAAATACATATATTACTGGAAACGGAAAACTGAAGCTACGGTTTTCAGCTGCGCCTCATTTTTCACAAATATTCCTTATTCAAATTCTACTTAATATTAAATCTCAACTCAACATTTTGTTTAAAGGAAAAAAATTCTAGCAACATGCTGATTAAAAACGGAACTATTAAAACGGAATATTACGGAATATTAAAAATGGAATATTAAAAATGGAACTATGCTGATTAAAAACGAGCAAAAATGATATGAAAAACAGGCGCTCCGAAAAGGACTTTAAAGAATATTTTTTCATCAAAGCCATTTTATGCTTTTGATGAGAGTTCTATGTCAGACTGGTTTGAGACAGCCATGTCTGCCTGAAGTGCAAACCAGCCTTGTCTAGTTTGTCTGTGTGAAGTATAAGCAGTTTAGCTTTTGCGGAAAACTTGCGAACTCTACTTTTACTCCTGATTAGGAAAAGAAAAATGTCGAAAATACTCTTTGACTTTGGGTATTACGATTTTTTAAAACTTGAACAATAGAATGAGGGTCAAGTATCTTATCAGAAGAATTAAAATTCTGTCTGTATTACGGTTTCCATGGACTTCAGTTGATACGGTTGTAATTACTAACAGTGTTGCAGTAGAAATTTGATCTTGAATGACATAATTCGTTATAAATTTTGCTTTATTAATTTTTATTAAGTTTTTTATTAATTTTTCATAAATTTTACTTTATTATTTTTATTTATTAAATTTTTATAAATTTTGTATTTATTCAGAAGTCTTAAGTTACTATCTGACGGTTTTGTGTATTGAAAGTACAAACTTCGGGGGGCTTGGGAACTATTTCTAAGACGCAGCTTAGGGGCTTGTTTCCTCAGTTAAAATTAGCAAAGAAAACTCTGAAAAAGTGCTCAGTGTAAGCAAAATAAAGTGGCGATAAACTCAAGATACCTAGCCTCAGCCCCCTTCAAACAAGAAACTTTCTAACAATTTTTTTTGACTGAATTGAAAATTCATGCTTCAGGAAATTCATTGCGATTTTTTGGCTAAAAACAGTAATCTTCAAATTTAAATTTCATATTTGGAATTTTGAACTTGAAACTTAAATTAAAATTTGTATCTGAATTTTTATTGAAATATCGTTATGATTAGGATAATAATACCAGTCATAGCCGTGTGTTAAGTGACTTTAATTTTTTTTTTAATTTTAGTGCAAAAATAACCGAATAGACTGGAAATGAGAACACATTGTATTTAGTAGATTGTGCAGCCATTCCTCCATTTCTATTTTTTTTTTTTTTAAATGCTTACCTTCTGTAAAACAAGAATTAGAAACACCAAAACAATAAAAAATAGTCGACTAGTAGCAAACACTTCTGGACCAACTTATAGAGATTTCAACTGTCTAAAACGATCTACTCTTACTAAAGAAGAAAAACGTTAGCTGCACTTGTTCACTATGGCAAATTATTAAACAGAAACAACAGGAATGAAGTTTTAAGAGAGTTCACCAGTGTTGTCATTTGCATGTATGCACATCGATCATTGTCACACAAGTTTTGCATCTGACAGTGCAGCACCACACAAATTTGCAGAAACACCTTTCCACTTGCTTCACGACCTAAAAGGAAATAAATAAAATTAAAAATAAAAGCAAATTGCAATTTTTTTCTAAAGACTCACGGAGCTGAACCAAAGCTCGGGCCAAAAGGGTCCATTGCTCCATTACTCGTAACGAATCAAGTAGACTCGTAATCAAATCTCGTAATCTTTGTCCGAAAATTACTATTTTAAAAATTAAGTTACAAGGGAAACATTTGTAACTTGACAGTCATTGGCAGTACTACAGGCTACTTCGTGTTAAAGAAGGGGCTGTAGAAACTTTCGGGGAAGGGGGGCTCATTTGATCGGAAATTAAAATTATATTGTACTTTTTAAAAGTCAGAATTGATTGAAGGGCAACCAGTCCCCCTCCATACCCATATATGATAACCCTCCTTAACATCCTAAGATATCCGATCAAAATTTTGAGATAGCTAATTTATTTTAAGAATAGTCAGAGGCCCAAGCAATATGCCTCCAGGGATGAAATAACCCCCACAGACTTGGGACAAGGGTCGTAAAACATAGGAGTTACCTATTTTTTAAACATTGCTGTTTTTTTTTAAATTGGAAAGGGTGATATGTTTTATCCTTGGTGTTCAAATAGCTTAAAATTTTCTTAGATCATTCCCTGGGACAATAAAACTATAGGTTCCGTTGGGAGTGTGGTGGGAAGAGTGTGGGACTCAGAAATGGTCCAAAAATCTTTTGTTTTGATTCATTGTATTTCTAACGAGCTCCCACGGATCGTTCGTTATGCCAAGATTCCCAGTATTTCACATGCGTATACCCTGAAAAGAGACACGCTTACTCGAGTAAATCAGAAGACGCTATGTGCATCTAATTTCTCATATTACTAAGAATATCTAAAAAATGCCTGAAAAGATCAAGTTGAAACTTTGAGGGAGCGTTTGAGAAGGAAAGGGGGTTGAGTGGAGTTTGAGTGGGGTTGAGTGGAAATTTTGAATTAAGCAGGGGGTACAGGTAAATTAAAAGACAATATGTGTATCCAGTTCTATGAAATACTACGTATGCAATATTATTGGAAACGGCTTGGGTACTTTCAGGTACTTTTGGGTAAGGAAAGGGTGGAGTTAATGACAATTAAAATTTAGCGTTAGAAGGATGAAGAAAGGGCTGAAACTGTTTTTTTTTCTCTAATCCAGATAAGTATGACGTTTGGGTTATAAGCTCCTATGAGACTTGTTAGTTACGTAGTTATGTAGTAAGTACTTCAAATGACATTATTTTTCTGTCAGGTTGTCAGGATGGCGTATCTGCAATATATAAGGAGTGTATAAGAGTATCGAGTTGAAATTTTTGGGGAATGTCTAGAGGGATGTTAAACGAAATCAAAAGATACTATGCACATCCGTGTTGTTAAAACACCATATCTGTAATGTCTCAAGAATAAAAAAAATTGTCTTAAAGGATTGAGTTAAAACATTGAGGGATAACTGAAGCGGCAAGTGTATCCTCAATTTTGACTTAGATGGGGAGGGGTAGAGGTAAATTAAAAGCGACTATACGTATCCAGGTCATTACAATAAAATATCTGCATTACCTTGGGAATGGCTTAAGGAATATAACGGAACAATTCAAGTAGTGATGTAGAAAGAAGGGGAACAGTGAGGCAAGGGAATTCAAATTTAGTTTGGGAGGGGAAGGGGCTAAACAGCTTTGTCTCCAATGAAAAAAAAAATTGCAGTATAAGCTACTTTGGAACTTAATCCATGTAAGGTAAAATAGCAGGATAAATCAAATGATATTATATACTGCAAAATTCTTAAAATAATACATCTAAATACCTCAGGAACAGCTTAGGCTACTAAGTTGAAACTTTTAGGGAGTTTTGGGTTGGAAAAGTGGACATTGAATTATGCCTTGGGGAAAAGTCTAGAGCTTAATCTGTAGATGATATTTGCGAACAGGCTATCAAAATACCATATCCACAATATCTCAGGGATGGAAATTGACAGCTTAAGAGACCTTAACGAATTTTTGAGGGGATATCAAGTAGATTCTAAATTTTGACTTGAGGGATCAAGCGCTATATATTTTTGAAGAAATTTCTGGTTACATTGATTGTTAGTACAGAATATTTTAATTTTTTTTTATTTTACACTCGTTTGCTTTAAAATTAAGAAAAACATTTTTAAGACCATAGGATAGTAGTCGCCATGCTGAGGCTACGCCTGAGAGCGCAACGACAAGAAAGACGGCCTCCCAAGTTCAATCTGAGTAGTCTGGCTACATCTGAGATGCTACAGAAGTATATTTCCGATATCTCTAACCGATTTAGCTGCCTCCAAGTTCTGGATGACCCTGAAGTAGTATGGAGGTCTTTCAAAGATAATATACTCGTTTCTGCTGCAATACCATTGGCCGCAGCAGACACAAGAATAAACCCTGGATATCTCAGGAGACTCTGTCCGTGATCGAGCTGCGCCGGAAGGCCCGCTTAGAAAAGAATATGCCAGAGTACAGACGACTCAATGGTCTGGGCAATAACCTACTGCACAGTGATAGGAAGACCTTTGTTGACAAGAAAGCCAGCGATCTTGAAGATTCTTCAAGGAAAGGAGGCACCTGCTCCCTGTAAAAAAAAACTTCCGTGAGCTGACGGAAGGGAAGTCTTCCACCGTAAGCCGTGTTTTGTCTGATAACGGAAGCATGCTGGATGACGATGCAGGCCAACTCTCCGCCTGGAGTAGTCACTTCTCAACGCTTCTGAACGCCTAGGCAGTTGGTCATTCCAACCCAGATATGATTTAAGCAGCAATGGCCACACCCGAGGCTACGTCTGACCTCGTATCGCAACCGTTTACCACCTCTGATATCCGAAATGCTGTAAAACGAATAAATAATAATCGAGCCCCTGGCGTCTGTGGTATTTCTGCAGAACTCCTCAAGTGCGGGGGTGTGTCGATGATTCTGTGGCTCCAGCTAATCTTCTCAGCTGTAAGGATGACAGGAAGCATACCGAACAACTGGCGTGCTGGCATTATATTGCCGCTCTGGAAACGCACGGGCAGCCGTCAAATCTGCTCCAACTATCGTGGGATCATTCTTCTCTCCGTTCCTGGTAAACTCTTCACCATGTCACTCCTGGACAGGCGTTCCACATTTTTGCGTAGAAAGAGAAGGGTCCAACAAGCAGGGTTCTTGCCCAGCAGCCAGCAGGTCAACGACGGAGAAAATTTTTACTATGTGCCAGTTGATCGAGAAGACGCGAGAGTTCCCCCGAAAAGCGTACATTGCATTCGTGGACTTTAAGGCTGCCTTTGATTCTGTTGATCGCCGTTCACTTTGGCTGATACCAAGAACTACGGGTCTACCCAAGAAATGTTGCTCACTTTTTGAAAAGCTGTATGATGGTACGAATAGCTGCGTGCAAGTCAATGGAAGACGCAGTCCCACATTCTCGGGGAAGACTGACGTCCGGCAAGGTTCCGCCGCCGCTCCTGAGCTCTTCAACTGCGTCATAGACCATGTTATGACCAGCACGACGCATCGCCTTTAGTTCGGTCTTCAGTTTGGAGACCGGCTACTCTCTGATGCTGACTTCGCCAACAACATAGCGCTAGCTGCGAACACCATCCAAAAGGTCACTAATACTCTGCAGGTGCTCTCAGAAGAAGTCTCGAAAGTTTGACTGAAGATCAACTGGCAGAAAACCAAAGTTATGCTCCTTGGACTCCCCCCGTCCTGTTCTACTGTAAAGGAAGTCAACATCGAAAGCAACCGAGTAGATGTGGTTGAAGACTTCACTTACCTGGGATCTATTCTGTCGAAGGATGGCTTACATCTCGAATAGCCAAAGCGTCGGCACTTGTTGGGAAGCTTAGCAGCATCTGGCGAAAGCCAAACATAAGCTACTTTACCAAAATGCATATTTACAATGTGTCAGACAGCAAAGTGCTGCTGCATGTAGCGGAAACATGGCCAGCTATAAAATCTATCATCAGAGCCGTCGAGGTCGCACAGACGAAACATCTCCGAAGAATCGAGGGACTTCACTGGACTGACTTCGTAAACAAACAAACCCTCCTATCACGTGCGGCGCAAATTCATTTTTCGACGCAGCTCACCCAGTGTGCTGTTTGGTGGTACGGCCACCTCCTTCGCATGTCACACGACACCCCAGCACAGGTCGCATTCGACTTCGACCCCACCCCACACGAATGGAAGTGACCCAGAGGACTCCGCCCCCCCCCCCCTAGGCGGAAAGACAAAGCCGATGAAATCCTTGCCCAAGCCCACATCCTGGTGGAAGAAGCTGTGAGCCTGGCAAGCGATAGGTCAACCTGTAGGTGCCGGGTCTCGTCGTTCTCTACGCTGAACCCTTGGCAGGAGCCTTAAGTCAAGTCTTAAGACAAGTAAGTCATCTACTTTAATATTTTGGGCCAAAAAGGTACCTCAACTAAAATTTTAAAACCAAAAGAGCATCAATCAGGAAAATAAATGATATCACAAGACTAAATAAGGTTGACAAATAAGAGTAATGCCACCTATTCTAAATTTTTAATTTGGAAATTCTGAGATTTTCAGGTGGTTACCACAATTATGAATAAGCTAACTTCTCACTTGAAGAGGACATAATATCGTGCGTTCTAAATTTTAATTAAAGTAACTCCATAATTTTGTTTTGACTTTATTTTTTGGAATTCTTGATGTTTTTTGGGCTTAGTTGGTTAAAATGACCTTTGTCTGTTTGTTTCGAACTACTTTTAAATCTATTTAACTGCGACGGTAGGCGGTTATATTTGGAAAGAGCTTCGAAGAATGATGATCAGATGTCGAAGAATGATGATCAGATGTCGAAGAATGATGATCAGAGCGTCGAAGAATAGAAGAATGATGATCAGAATGGCCACCCAGTTAGTGTGCTACATAGAAATGTTACCTTTGTATATTTTCCATTGTCCATTATTATAAGTAAATCCTAAAATTTACTTGACGCTAAGAAGTAGTTATGCGTCAGCCATTTTAATTCTTCTATTAAAAATATGTGAACTCATTATTATAAGAGTAAAAATAACAAATGCCTTGCGACAGCGCAGCGATGAGACCGTGGTTAAGTGATGTGTTTCTGGTTCTTTCCTCAATTAATTTTATTATTATTTATCTCTGTTTCTCTCTGGATGTTTTTTGAAAATTACTTTTGTTAGTCTTTAGCTTTTTAAAAACATACACAATAGACCTCACAAAAAGATCTTAAAATTTGAGTTTTTGTTAACATAGGTCATTAAAGATATGTTTTACTTCGCACCTCTCCTAATACTTCCCTTGCGAAAAATCCGCAATTTCGTCAAATTGTGAGTCCATAGGGTGTGCTATCCTTGGTACCTTTGAGGAGTTGCAGATAAAAGTAAAATTATTTATGAAATATTTTTCTAAATGAAAATTATCGAGATTTTAGAAAACTGAAGGATATTAAAAGTATTTTGCAGTTAACATAATTTACGAACTTCCTCTTATGGTTATTGCAACTTTTGTGCCGCAATGCTGCAAATAATTTTCAACTTCTGATAAGAAATTATGATTTCATTATTTTTGCTGGTTAGACTCCAATATCTCAGTGGAATTGGTATTTAAAACCATGGATCTATAACTCCCAAATAAGATTAGTTAAAGTTTAAATATTATGTTGTACCCGTCAATTATGATAAAAGTCAATCACTTTGTTTTATTTTTGTAATTTCTTGGTTCAAGCGTCATGGGCAACCTATTAAAGAACAAATTTTATACCAAAGCGACCAAAAATTTAAAACACGTTTCGAAAAACAAAGAGTCAAGTAAGAAAGAAATTCCATTTGAAGGTGATTCAGGAATGGCAGTTGTTATTTTTGCCAATATATCTGGTTAAAGTTTAGTGCAAAAGTAAACTTATAAGGATTTTGAAAAACAGCTCGAAATGCCTCAGAAATGGTGTCGGACTCAGATGAATACCGTACTATTGGGATTACCATAGCTGAAAACCCCATAGGAGATTTGCATTCCCCCATCTTGAGCAAGAAGGAAAACACTCTGAGAAACAGTTTACGATATTCCAAGGAATATGACGGTATTTCAGCATGGGCGCCCGTAAGGTGAATTCCAGGAGGGGGGGGAGGGAACCTCGTCAGGGGGGGGGGCAAACCTCGTCTAATTGGAACTTTTAATGCTATATAATAGAAATCTCGGAACAGAAATATAAAAATAAGCCAGCATCATTCTGCCAGGGGGGGGTGCCCCCCCCAACCTATGGAAACCCGTGTATTTCAGGAAACGAGGTAGCAGAGCCACTCAAATGTGACATCAAAGTCAAGAGAAGCAAACGTTAAGAAGATACGTGAGTTATATCGTATATGAAGATGCAACCTTTACTAAAATTTGTATTTTATTTCATATTATCTTTTGCTGCTTACGAAATGCACCCCCCCCCTCTCTAAGTCAAAATTGCGAAATATGGCGTATTATTTTCAGTGTGAGCTTTCTCTCAGCTTTGTCAGACCCTGTGTTGGGCACAATCACCCCTGGGGGAAAACAGAAACAAGGATACATTTCACAGTTTCCTGTATCACATTCGAAACAGTCATTTCCCTTTTTGGTCAAAAGGGGGGGGGGATTCATTCTCCTACATGAGTTTTTCGACCATGGTGATTCTAATAGTGTAATTTTCATTTCTATCTGGCACTAGTTCTGAGGGGGTTCAGGTTTTTTTTTTTTTTTTAATTGACTTCGCAATGTGCTTTTACTATTCAAATTGGTCGAAATAACGATTGCTAAACCAGCTTCAAAGGGTGACTCTTCCTTACTTGACAGCTTCTTTTTATATATCTTTTAAATTTCTGGTTACTGTGGGATGTTGTTTGCTCTTTATTAAGTTGCAGCCACAGCAGCAACCATGGTAGATAAAACACAAATCTTCTACAATGCTACATTTGTCTCTAAAGATATTCAATATAAAAAACAGTTGTTCCAAATAAAAGTAAACATAGACATTAATACCCGAAACAAAAAGACATTGTTCCGTATGTGAAGGGGGCTGCTCCCTTTTCAACCCTCAATGCCTACACTAAAGCCTTATGGTGCTTTATTTATAGTTTCAGGGTTATAATTACACATTATATCACTAGAGGTCAAAAGTAGGTTGGTGAAACCACTAGAAAAATAGAAGTTAATAACATAGAGGGAAGAAAACCAGAGACAAATTTACCTTAATACACCACTCCTACCCCCTTCCCTATCAAGAACCAACAATCTAAGGTCAAGTGTCATTTACACAGGGTGTATTAAAATTTTATCTTAATGGGTCAAAATTTACATGAGTATAAAAATAATATAATATAAAAAATTCAAAAAAAGTGATATAATACATAAAAATAGCTACAAATTTTTCACCTATTGGTTGTACTAAATGCTGTGATTAGCAGGCTGCTCTTCTAAATGTAGATGTACTTGTGTTCCTAAATTATCCAGCAGTTGACCACATTTTAGGTTACACGAAAAAGTGACCTGGATACCGTAGGTCTGATTTTTGCTGGAACCCAATCTATTCAAGATAATTTATGCCTTGATTTTGGGACGATTAAACTAACGGATTTTTATAGTCGTGTAATACAATTGCACTACGCACTTTTCTGCACCTTGGCTCGTATTGGACGGTGTGTATCCTTAGGTTGCTTAATTCCTTTATGAAAAGTCCTTTACGTTTCAACTGTTTCGCTGTCTTCTTTTGTTAGACGGTGGGCCATATTGCGCTTGATGTATTTAAGTTGTTGCGTAGCTTGTTATTTATATAATTTAGCGAATTTTTATTTTTTTGAATTTTATTTAATTTTATTGAATTTAATTTAATTTTGTTTAATAAATATTTTATTGAATTGATTTAATAAAATATTAAATATATATTTAATATTATTGAATTTTATTATATATATCTTAGCAAAAAATCTGTCGTATAAATAAAAGAAAAGAATAATGGCCAAATTATGAATATTATAAATTTTGAAGGCGCAGTTATGCTTGTTGATCGTGTAGCGTTAAATAGTATTTCAAGTTTGTTTGTTACGATATAGGTATAACAACAATGAACATAAACGCAAAAATGGACATTCCACCTTAATTGGCTCCATGGCCCGAAAAACAGGAAAAGAAGAAAGTAAAATAAATCCATAATGAAAAAGAAAAAAGAAGAAACCTGATACCATTTATTTCATTGATAGATTAATTTTTATTGATGATTTTCATCAATAAACTCAAATCAGGTGGAATGGAAATCCACAGACCCGGGGAAGTAAGAAAAAAACACAAATGAAAAAGTTGACAGCACCCTCTTATAACCAACTCGAAAGCAAAACATATTACGCCAACCAAAATATAATATTCAAGTGAATTTAACCAACTGAAAATAATTACCTTTGTACTAATAATTACCTTATACAATAATTACCTTACTATTATCAACTGAATTTAGCCCTTTATAATCAACTGAAAAACAAACAAAACTAGAGATGTTTTTAATATATACCTCTTGGATTAAGAACATTAAGACTGGAATACGAAATATTTTGTGGAATTGGCTAAAGCTTTAAAGTAAAAAATGAATTACTGAGTTAACTATTAATATCAGTCTGAGCTGAAACTTTGTTAGAATGAATCCTTTGGAAACAGAGAAATATCCGTATCGGAAAATCTCTCCTTTGTCTTGTTATCTAGTTTAACATCGAAAATATTAAAGCTATCGTAGAACCAACAATTTTTGGGGATGTGATTTATGCTACAATTCAGAGAATTTATAATTTTTTTTCGTGACTTTTTATGCTTCACAAGTCCATCTGAAAAAAAGTACTATCTACACACAAAACAAAAATTAAGTACCTTTCCAAGACACATTTTTTGGTTTTAGCCCCACCCCTTTCCCGAAGGAAAATTTGTAGGTACGCTTCTCGAGAGGATAATATACTTACTTAAGATAAAATCAAAGACTTGCAATCAAAGACTATAGGATTTGGGAGCGAAAATGATTAGGAAATATTGAAAAGAAAAGAGCCGTGAATTAAAAAGGAAAGAATTGATCCCACCCATACGTAACTGCCTTCCCTTGCCTGCTTTTCTGAACTGCGGACACCCTTAAAGTATACCCTTAAATCCGAAGATACCTGGGTATTGTAGCCTCTTCCGCAGCATAGAAGATCACAGCTGTTAGGTCCATTTGAGGTTTTGTTGCAAACTCTGCCAGTTGTACCCAGCACCCCCCTCTTTAAATCCTCAACACAGTAATTTGGAGATTTATGGATGTGGACCAAGTCAGTTTTGCTGATTGGTGAAATGTGCCGCTTCTTTTTCTGCTGAAGTTTTGCATTCTTTGTTGCCACCTATAAGGTAAAACTAGGTTAAAGCCATTATTCATTTGAAGTTTTCTTATTTGGATTAAGCCCAGAACGTTATTTTACGCCCGGAATGACACTTGGTTTTACAAACTTGATATATAACGTAGTTTTAGAACTTAGACTTGGGACTTATTTTGGCGCATAGCCAGAATGATTATAATTTTGACTCTTAGTTTTATAAGCGCACTTTACAACGTAGTTTATAATGTGGAGTTAGAACTTAGATTAAGAACTTAGTTTAGCTCGTAGCCAGAACGATTACAGTTTTGACTCTTAGTTTACGAACGCACTTTAGAACGTAGAGTTAGAACTTAGATTTAGAACTTAGTCTGGCACGTAGTAAGAACGATTACAATTTTGACTCTTTGTTTTACGAGTGTATTTTAGAACATAGTGTAAACCATAGAGTTAGAACTTGGATTTAGAACTTAATTTAGAACGTAGCCAGAACGATTATAATTTTGACTCTTAGCTTACGAGCGCACTTTAGAACGTAGAGTTAGAACTTAGATTTTGAACTTAGTCTGGCGCGTAGTAAGAACGATTACAATTTTGACTCTTAGTTTTACGAGTGTATTTTAGAACATAGTGTAGAACGTAGAGTTAGAACTTGGATTTAGAACTTAATTTAGAACGTAGGCAGAACGATTACAATTTTGCCTCTTAAATTTAAGAGTGTATTTTAGAACATAGTGTAGAACGTAGAGTTAGAACTTGAATTTAGAACTTAATTTAGAACGTAGCCAGAACGATTACAATTTTGACTCTTAGTTTACGAGCGCACTTTAGAACGTAGAGTTAGAACTTAGATTTAGAACTTAGTCTGGCGCGTAGCAAAAACGATTACAATTTTGACTCTTAGCTTAACGAGTGCACTTTAGAACATACTGTAGAACGTAGAGTTAGAACTTGGATTTAGAACTTAATTTAGAACGTAGCCAGAACGATTACATTTTTGACTTTTAGTTATACGAGTGCACTTTAGAATGTAGTTTAGAACGCAGAGCTATAACTTAGATTTGGAACTTAATTTAGAACACAGCCAAGAAGATTACATTTTAGACTCGGTTTTTACTTAGTTTTTGCTGAGGGGCGAAAAGAAATCTATAAAAATTCTACCTACATTCTTTTATTATAATTTGAATTCGAAATTTTTGTCGACTGAAGCTTATTGGCCAAAAACCCATGCTACAACAGCCAAATTCTCTCTTCAGTGATTCTACATAATTATAAACAAATCTGGCGTGCTTGGTTGTAACGTTATTCATTTTTATCTAGTGGATAACAGAAGCCAGAACAAAGCCTGAAATAAAAATCTTCCAATTTTAAATTAAAAAGAATAAATTTATTTGAATTCGACCTGGAACTCTACAGATATTATATGCCAAACATTCATTTTTATCAACCTTTTTTAGTTTCATAGCGCATCCCAGAACGTATCCACAGCTCCAGTTATAAACAGGTTTTGATCAATAAAATAGGAATAAAAATGGTTCACATTTCAACAGTTTTGATTTGTCGCTTTTCATCAAACAGTGGAAAAAATCCAAGTCCTACTGATATGTGTAAACACTATTCTTTTTTAAGTAAAACTTAATGATGATGCTGATGAAAATAACAAAAAACTAACCTTTAGAATTTCTAGACTCTGAAGTCCAAATGTTATTTCTGAACGAACTGCATATAGATTAGAATTATTTCTGTAAAAGGCCTGTATTTCTGTCTAAATAATAGTCCTTTTTCAACCAATTTTTTTATATTGTTTTTCTTTTCCAAATTAATCCCATGTCAAAAGCTGGAAACCTTATTTTTAATGTACTATTTTAAGGTCAACTGAAGGTCAACTTAAGGTCAACAAATGCTGAATTGAAGTATCCACTGTTTCAGTCACCTCTTTGACTTTATTAAACGGGATTGCAAATTATAAGGATTACCGTTTACATTTTTGGAAGAATATTAACAACTAAAATTTCCCTATCCCATAACGCAAGATTTAAGATTTTGCTTTTTTCATTTAAGTTTATTAAATAAAAAAAACAAGTTTTTTTTTAACTGAAAGTAAGGAACGACGTTAAAACTTAAAACGAACAGAAATTATTCCGTATATGAAATTTTACTTAGAAATTTCTCAGAGAAGGCTCTAAACTTGCTTAAAAACATAAAAAAATTGCCGTTTTCTTCGAGGTTTTTCAACATATTTGTAATCTAAAAACACTGTACACCGAATTCCAATGAATAGAACTAAATGTTCTGTATATTGTAAAGTATGGTGTGTCTCTGCCCAGTAAATATCATGGATAATACATTTTTCCTCTGGGGGGATGTGTTTCTTCCTTTAAGTTAATTTTCTTGCTCGAAAATTATTGGTCTAGGAAACCGTTTAATTGTGTTTTCAGGCGCTGGGTTTGAAGCGTGTTTTGAACGGGTTTGACAAAAACCGTTTTCAGGCTGAGTGTTTAACTCAACCAAACTTTAAAGCGTTTTCATCTTACGAGTTCCAAGCGTGTTGTACACGAGTTCTTCAAAATTTTAACGCACCAAAATAGCATGGTTAAACACAGTTTCTGAGAATAACCCAAACCCGTGTTGAACACGGCACTCAAAACGATAATCTGTACAACCCGTGTAAAACTTTGTGTTTGATGTGGGTAGCCAGAAAACAGAGCTTTTGATAATAACTGTAGATTACAATACTATATTCAAGATAAGCTGGCAATAAATTAGATAAACTAAAAGAAATTTTAATCTTAAATGCAAGCCATATTCATTATTTAGTATTTATTATTTTATTATTTACTATTTATTAAATCAGATCCTCAAAGTGCCAAGGACATTAAAATCAAGCATTTTTTACCCTCTCAAAGCATCTCAGGTCTAGTCACACCTTAAAACTGCGATTTTTAAGGTTTTTGTGACACAAAATATCGTATTTTTGTCAATGTTGTCATGTCGTAGTGTGAAAATAAACTATAAAAACTAATTAATTAAATCTGACAGTGGTTTTTGTTCGTGAAAATTCAAACATTAGTGTTATGGAAATTCCAAGGACAGTTCAAAAGAAAGCTATACTTTCTTAACTGTTCAGTACCATTTGTTTTTAGTTTATTTTTGTGAATTTTTAGCAACTTTTTTTTTAATTTGGCACCTTCTTGAAGCAAAACTGCATAACTGCACATGAGGCCTGATATGATGATATGATTTTATTACTTGAGAAACCAATACATGGTATTTCACAATTTACAGAAAGATACATAAGAGAACTACTAAAATAAAAAAAATCAACTAAAAATGAAAAGAAAAAACTACTAAAGGAAACTGCTAAAATCCATAGGAAAAATACACGCTAATACCAACTATATATCATGTGTCCAACGAATGGTTGTGGCCTCCTGTCATGGGCATAACAAGGCAATAATAATCAGACAATGTTTAAGCACTTTCTATTCCTTATATAATTCATAACGATTGTTCTAACACTCTTGTTGTTGACTACTAAATTTAAGTTAGGTGGAAATGGGACATCTAATTCGCTAAGCCGGATCTGTATTTCAGAGCGATGATGTAAAACAGGGATAATTAAATAAATAATGGTGATTTGGAGTACATTTTGAACCTCAGATAAGGTGGCAAGACCATATAGTAATATTATTTTCGAAATGCCACAACCACTTATTATAAACAACATTTTTGAAATCAATAGCGTTTAATCTAATAGGAAACTCATTATCTAAAAAATCAGTACCAAGTAACTCAGCGATACATTTATTTGAATAATGGCTATGTTGGAGAGAATTCTTCAATAGAAGGAAAGTTCAATCGAAAATTGGCCCTACTATTCATTATGGTGCGGAGCTTTGGGGATATGAGGTGATCCCGCAATTAGAAATGGTTCAACTACAATATTATAAAAGATCGGTTAGGGTACATGCTACAACTCATACACAGGCTCTTAAGGGAGAGATCTAGGTTTGCTTTTGCTGCATAAAGAAAGGTTAGAAAGTAAAGAAAAGGTAAAGGTAAAGAAAGTAAAATTTTGGCTGAAAATTATCCAACTGCCAGATGAGAGGCTTATGAAAGCCGCATATTTTGAATTATTGTAGCAAGGTAGAAAAAGATCGTGGCCTTTCCATGTTAAAGCCCTCCTTGATAAAGCCGGGCTTTCATGCGCTTGGAATGAAGGTCTTGGTCCAACAGGCGATCCGGAGCAAATTTATCGGAAGCTAAAACATGTTAAGGAGGATCATGAGATCCATCTCTGGCATGAACAGATTCGAAAATCTGAAACCTTGCGCCAGTTTTCCAAGATAAAAGAGTCTTTGGGACTAGAATATTATTTTAAGCTGAATTTTCCACTGGAAAACTTGCGTCTGTGGTTCCAGGTCCAAGCGAACGGTTTGCCCTTAAAAAGTATATTAAAAGTATTTGAAAGAAATGCTCAGGGCCCGAGATCATGTTATACTTGCTCTTTATGTGGTATGGAGGAAGAAAATTTGCTCCATTTTTTGACGGTGTGTCAGGGGCTTTCAGATTTGAGATTGAAGTATTTAGGTGATGGGGAAGTGTCTTTTCCTGGGGTCCTTAAATATTCATCCCGGGAGACGATTATAGCAGTGACTGAATTTATAAAAGAGGGTTTAAAAAGATGTGAATAATGGGTTTAAGGTTTTTGTTTGTTGTTAGTAGTTATACCATTTATTTAAGTGTATGATGGCTGTTGTCTTATATAATCATTGTAATGTTTGTGTATGACCTAGTGGCTGAATCAATTATCTATCTATCTATCTATCTAAAAAATCTGTACCAAGTAACTCAGCGATACATTTATTTGTATAATGGCTATGTTGGAGAGAATTCTTCAATAGAAGGAAAGTTGGCTTCACTAAAGGAGGCCAGAAGAGGGCGACCCTCTTTGAAATACATCATGACAGCATATTCAATAGCTCTATATTTTAAAGGTAACACGCCCGATAATACTGTAATTACCTCAGTGGTGAACGAAAAGATTTAGAAATCATTATTAGAGGAACACGCTCAGCTGAATTAAACAGTTGTTGAACATTTTTCTTTCTCGAAGCTCCCAACCAAACACAAGAAGCATATAAAATGGTATTTTCTACAACTGATATATACAACTTACGAAGAGCATATGGCTTCAAATCCCATGTTGTCTTTGCAGTGCATAATAATTTGGCCGAATATTGCTTAACAGTACTAACTCCATCTGAAATATGCACATTCCACAATAGCTTTCTATCACATAAGGCCTTATTCATCAAAAATTAGATTCTTGACTGTCCCAATTTTTTTTTCGATTTACATTATTGGGTAGGTTCCACCCAATCAATGCAAAGAATCTGGTTCCACTTCCAATGTACCTGGTACTTTATTTTTTAAATTAAAAAACTGTTTATTATTTAGTGAATTGGATTAAAAAAAGGCCCCTTATCCAGCACCTATTTTAATTTTGATCACATAAGGCCTTATTCATCAAAAATTAGATTCTTGACTGTCCCAATTTTTTTTTCGATTTACATTATTGGGTAGGTTCCACCCAATCAATGCAAAGAATCTGGTTCCACTTCCAATGTACCTGGTACTTTATTTTTTAAATTAAAAAACTGTTTATTATTTAGTGAATTGGATTAAAAAAAGGCCCCTTATCCAGTACCTATTTTAATTTTGATCACATAAGGCCTTATTCATCAAAAATTAGATTCTTGACTGTCCCATTTTTTTTTTTCGATATAGCCTACATTATTGGATAGGTTCCACCCAATCAATGCAAAGAATCAGGTTTCACTTCCAATGTACTTGGTACTATATTTTTAAATTAAAAAACTGTTTATTATTTAGTGAATTGGATTCAAAAAAGGCCCCTTATCCAGCACCTATTTTAATTTTGATCACATAAGGCCTTATTCATCAAAAATTAGATTCTTGACTGTCCCAATTTTTTTTCGATATATCCTACATTATTGGGTAGGTTCCACCCAATCAATGCCAAGAATCAGGTTTCACTTCCAATGTAATTGGTACTATATTTTTTAAATTAAAAAACTGTTTATTATTTAGTGAATTGGATTCAAAAAAGACCCCTTATCCAGTACCTATTTTGACCTTGCATAGGTCATTGCATAAGGTCATAAGGTCATTAGATGACCTTATGACCTTACAAATAAACTACATGTAGATTATTTGTAGTGTTAAGAAAATACATCGAACAAGAGAGAGTGTTGCTGGCGTTACTTTTACAGTAAGAACAAGAGTTTGCAACCAATGAGAGCCAGTTTTTTCGTGATTTTTTTTTGTTTTTTTTTTGTTTTTAAGAGAAAGTACAGAGATCTCTGAAAAATATTTATGGCCATGGTATCTAAACAACAACAAAACATAGTGTTGGTGCTTGTATGACCTTTTGGTCATTGAATATTCTTTTTATTTCGGTTTCTTGGGGCAATTTTACAGATGTTTAGTTAAAAGTTCATGACAATAAACCTTTGTATTGCATTTTTAAATATAGAAAATCTAAAAGCTATTAGTACCATGTTTTTTTTCCTGACAGGATTGACAAATTTGCAACACTGACCAAGTGTTGATAACTGTTTAGAATTACATTTCAAAGTAGTTGTTTACCATGAATTGGCTAGAGCATGTATAAAACTAGAGATTTTTGTTCAAAAGCGCACAGGGAAAGTTTCCCAGGGGATAAGTCCATAGAATTATTTGGTAGGATTAAGGACAGAAGTAGAGATCTAAAGAAGACTTTTTGGTACTGGTGCATATAGGAGGACACTTTTATATATTGTACAAGAAAACCAGTCACGAAAAACCCGTCAAACTGGTTATTCTGAGGAGACCGCTATACATAGATGACTGCAAAGCCGTGGTTTCTCAATGAGTTACAATATTCAAACGATTGCTTTTTGGGGTTTAAGTGGGGAAAAGGTACCTAGGTTAGGTTATGTTACGTATTTAATATATGCTATGCTTTACCCCTTATCCCCCCTAATGCGCAAATATATAGCCCAAATTTGTTTATAAACTATTATATATTCATCCTATTTTATTTTATTCCATTAGCATTCACCAAACTTGACTTCTTTAGCAGTATATAGAATTGTCCTCATTATGCACTACTACCGACTTTTTTTTTTTTTTTTACAAAGAATTTTCATAACTTTCAAATTCCAATTTTTTTCAACATATAATATTTATGGTCTCATTTATGGTCATATATGGTCATATCTCATCTATGGTCATATATGGGATATATTTGGTACGGCTTCACGGAAAGTGGGTCGTCCACGGTTGGGGTGGGAGGGTGTCGTAAAGAAAAATTTAAGGGAAATGGGAACTTCCTGAGAAGCTGTAAAGAGAGAGGCTTTGAAGAGATTGGGATGGAGCAAGAGTGCACATAGCTGTGTTGGCGTTAGGTGGCTTGGTGCTGTGGTGAGTTGTTAGAAGTAGAAGTAGAAGTAGTAGTAGTAGTAGTAGGTATTCCAAAAAGGTTAAGGGATGATATGAGGTTCTTTTCTCCCCTTTTTGATCCAATGTTGAATTTAAGGTCTTATGGAAGTAAGTTATAGAACCTGTTTCTATGTTGATTATAAACATCAGCAATATAGAAGCTGTTTCGTGTCGCCAAGTTTATAAATTAGACCATTCCCCGCCGCTAAGGATAATCCGAAAAAAATCCTTTTACGGTTTTTTACTTTATTTTAAGTCCGTTTAGCTCGTCAGGGTTATTTTCTTGCTGTTTTTTTTTTCTTGAACTCTTAAAGCTTTAAGAAAGAACAGTGCAGGTGATAAGTTTCGGTTTATCACTGGCAATGCTACAGCACTGCCTATAGTAAAAACCATACGGCTCCGATGTTTTATTATTTATTTATTAATTTTTCCCCCCAGAAGCACTTCATATGGAAGGGTTCATCGCAAAAACTTCGGAGGGGGCTCATTCGACTTTAAACCGGAAGTTCTAGTCCCCTCTTTGAGAGTCAAAAGTGGTGGGAAGGCAACTAGCCCCCCACGCCCTTTTTTCCCAAATGCATCTGATAAAAATTTTGAGATAGCCGTTTTGATAAAAATAATTCAAAGATCACATTACAAAAATTCCGGTGTCAACACAACCCCCTAGGGCCTGGGTGCAGGTATTGTAAGTTATGCCCTGGGGGCATATATGGTTCTTATGGAAGGGATGTTCGTATATACCTCATACAGCTAATTTAATTGAAAATTGATAGTACTTGTTCACTTTTTAAGAGTCAAAAGAGATCCGAGGGCAACTAGCCCCCCCACGCCCTCTTTCCCCAAACCTATCCAATAAAAATTTTGAGATTGCCATTTTGTCAAAAATAGTTCAAAGGTCAGATAAGAAAAACTCCGGTGTCGATAAAATCTCACAGGGCCCGGGAGCAGGTGTTCTGAGTTATGCCCTGGGAGCATATATGTTTTTTTTATGGAATGGATGCTCGAATAAACTTCAGAGAAGAGTCATTTGATTTGAAATTGATAGTTCTAGTTAATTTTTTAAGAGTCAAGACATCGGAGGGCAACTAACCCCCCCACGCCTTTTTTCATCAAACCCATCCGATGCAAACTTTGAGATAGCCATTTTTCTAAAATAGTTCAAAAATTAGATAAAAAACTCCGGTGTCAACACAATCCCCGGGGCCCGGGGACAGGCGTTGTAAGTTATGTCTTGGGGGCGTATATGGTTCTTATGAAAGCGATGCTCGTACAAACTTCAAAGAGATTGGATTGGAAATTGAAAGTTCTAGTTCACTGTCTAAGAGTCAAAATAGATCCGAGGGCAACCAGCCTTCCCCCTCCAAGCCCTTTTTTCCCAAATCCAACCGATAAAAAATTTGAGATAGCCATTTTGTTAAAAATAGTCCAAAGGTCAGATAAGAAAAATTCCTGTGTCGACGCAGCCCTCCCAGGGCACAAGGGCAGGTGCTGTAAGTTTTTCTCTGGGGCTTAAATGGTTCTTATGGAAGGTATGCTCGTAAGAGCTTCGGAGAGGGCTCATCTGATTTGGAATTGAAAGTTCAAGTTCCCTTTTAAAGAGTCAAAAGAGATGGGAGGGCCACAAGCCACCACTCCCTATTTTTCCTCAACCCATCTGATAAGAACTTTGAGATAGCCATTTTTTAAAAAAATAGTTCAAAGATCATATAACGAAAACTCCGGGGTCGACACAATCCCTCAGGGCCCGGGGTTAGTCATTCTAAGTTATGCCCTGGGGGTATATATGATTGTTTTGGAAGGGTGGCTCCTATAAACTTCTAAGGGGGCTCATTTAATGGGAAATTGAAAGTTCTAGTTCAGTTTTTAAGGGTCAAAAGAGATCAGAGAGCAACAAGGACCCCACGCCCCTCTTTCGACAAATGCATCCGATAAAATATTTGAGATAGTCCATTTTGTTAAAATAGTTCAAAGTTCAGATAACAAAAACTCTGGCGTCGACACAACCCCCCAGGAACCGGGGGCAGACGTTCTAAGTTATACCCTGGGGGCATATATGGTTCTTATGGAAGGGATGCTCGTATAAACTTCAGAGAGGACTCGTTTGATTGGAAATTAAAAGTTCTAGTTCACTTTTATGAGTCAAAAGGGATCCAATGGCAGCTTGAACCCTCCACGGCCTTTTTACCCAAGCCCATCAAATAAAAGATTTGAGATAGCTAATTCGTTAAAAATAGTTGAAAGTCCTCTTCCATACCCATATTCCCCCAAACCCATCCCATACAGATTTTGATATAAGCTTTTTTTAAAATAGTTCAAAAGTCAAATAACAAAACTCCGGTGTCGACAAAACCCCCCAGAGTCAAGGGTAGGAGTTGTAAGTTATGTTCTGGGGCATATATGGTTCTTATGAAAGGGATGCTCGTATACACTTCAGAGAAGGTTCATTTGATTAAAAACTGAAAGTTCTAACTCACTTTTTAAGAGTCAAAAGAGATTCGAGGCTCCACGCTCTTTTCTCCCCAAACCAATCCGATAAAAATTTTGAGATAGCCATTTTGTTAACAATAGTTCAAAGGTAAGGTAAGAAGAACTCCGATGTCAACGCAACCCCCCTAGGGCCCGGGATCAGACGTTGTAAGCTATGCTCTGGGAGCATATATAGTTCTTATGGAAGGGATGCTTGTATAAAATTCAGAGAGGGCTCATTTGATTTGAAATTGAAAGTTCTAGTTCACTTTTTTAAGAGTCAAAAGAGATCCAAGGGCAATTATCCCTCCCATCTAGCCCTTTTCTCCCAAACCCATCCGATATAAATTTAGAGATAGCCATTTTTCTAAATAGCTCAAACATTAGATAAAAAAAACTCCGGGGTCTACACAAACCCCCGAAGCCCGGAGGGAAGTGTTTTAAATTATGTTCTGGAGGCATATAAGGTTTTTATGTAAGGGGTGGTCGTATAAACTTCGATGGTGGATCATTTGATTAGAAATTGAAAGTTCTAGTTAACTTTTTAAGAGTCAAAAGGTACCGAAGCGCAACTAGCCCTCCTTAGCCCTTTTCTCCCCAAATCTATCTGATACAAATTTTGAGATAGTTATTTTTTTCTAAATAGTTCTAACATCAGATAACAAAAACAACGGGGTCGACACAACCCCTAGAGCCCGGGGCAAGTGTTTTAAGTTATGCACCGTAGGCGTATAAGGTTTTTATGCAAGAGATGGTTGTACAAACTTTGAAGGTGGAACACTTGATTGAGAATTTCTAGTGCCCTTCTTAAGAGTCAAAAGTGATCAGAGGGCAGCTAGCCCCCCAGGCCCTATTTCCCCAAATGCATCCATTCAAAACTTGAGATAGCTATTTTGTTCAAAGTAGTTTAAAGATAAAATAACAAAAATTCCGAGGTCAACACATCCTCCAGAGCCCGGGGGCAAGTTTTGTAATCTATGCCACGGGGGCATATAAGGCTTTATGCAAGGGAAGGTCGTAAAAATTTCAGAAATGGCTTGATTGATTGAAAATTGGAAGTTCTAGTTACCTTTTTAAGGGTCATCAAAAGTGATCGGAGGGTATCTACCTCCCCCACACCTTGTTCCCCAAATGCTTTTGATAAAAATTTTGAGACAGCCATTTTGTTCAAAATAATCCAAATTCAAACTAATATAAATTAGGGGCTGAGAAATCCTCCATAGCACCTAGGATAAGAATTGTAACTTATGTAAGTTGTAAGTTCATACGAATCAAAAGTGATCAAAAAGTAACAAGCATCAGGAGAAAAGGCACATACCCCTTGTGCCTTTTTTCTCCTAATGCATCTTATCAAAATTTTGAAATGACTATTTTATTCAAAATAGTTAAAAATTCAAATTACTATAACTTAGGGGTTGAGAAATCCTCCCTAGCCCCGGGGCAAGGATTGTAACGTATATAAGTTGTGCATTATTAGAATATAGGGGTATGTGGAAGAGGTGGTCATATTAGTTTTGGAGAGGACTCGTTCGATCGGAAATTCAAATTTCTAGCTCTTTTTTAACAGTCAAAAGTGATCAATGGCCAATTAGCCGACGCTCCACTTTCCCAAAGGGCTTCCGGTAAAAATTTGGAGATAGCCATTTTGTTCAAAATAGTTCAAAGCTCAAATAACTATACTTCCGTTGTTGACACACCCAGCCCCGGGAAAATGGCTCTGAGTTACGGAACTTAATTACTGTTACTTTGATACTTTGTTTACTTTGATACTTGGATTTAGTGACTTACGTGGTAACTTCGATTTACGGTGCAAGTGCTGTAAGTTACGCAAGTTGCTTATTGTTACTTTGATACTTTGTTTACTTTGATACCTTGTTAACTTTGATCCTTTCTTTACTTTGATATTTTAGTACTTTGAAATGTTACTTTGATACTAATTTTGATACTCCGATGAAACTTTGATGTTGAAAAAAAATCTTGCTTTGAACTAAAAAGTTCTTTAAAAACTTGAAACTTTTCAAACAGTTCGTGGTAACAAACTGTAAATAAGGAGCGACCCGGCTCAATGGTAACCGAAACTCTAGAAAACAGGATTTTAATACCAATAGATACATACAAAGAATCAAATTGTAATGCTGATTCCAAATATAGAAGTTTCATCAAGTTTAATCCTACCCATCAAAAGTTACGCGCCTGAGAAAATTTGGCTGATTTTCGAAAAAAGGGGGAAAGACCCCCCTAAAAGCTATAGAACCTTAATGAAAATCACAACATCATATTCAGCGTATCAGAGAACCCTACTGTAGAGGTTTCAAGCTCCTATCTACAAAAATGTGGAATTTTGCATTTTTTGCGAGAAGAAAGATGACGGATGCGTTTTTTTGTACTAAAAACGAACAGAAAATATTACGCATATGATTGGGTTCACCTTCTAGTCAATACCTCACTCTTTAAGCCAAAGATTTTTTAGTACTTTCATAAGAGCTGTTTATTCTAAATAGCGGCCTTTGTGATTAAGGGGTCATTTGTAAAGAATTGGAACAAAATTTGAACTTTAGCTTAAAGAGCGAGGTATTGAATAGGGAGCAGACCCCCTAATATACGTATCAAAAATATACGAATATAGAAGTTCGTTACGTAAGTTAATTCGTAATTTATGTATATTTATTACTAATAAAAACGTTCGTAAATAAAATTAAACAAGTTTCGAGAAAGCCATTTAACCAAATAAAAGTAAAATTAATATGCAAATTTTGTTTTAATTATTCATGTACGGTGAGCCAAAATCAAAATCTGTATTAATTCAAAAACGTTCAAAATTTAAGTAAAAAAAAACAAGGTTTTTTAACTGAAAGTAAGGAACGACGTTAAAACTTAAAACGAGCAGAAATTATTCCGTATGTGGAAGGGGCTGTCCATCCTCAACGCCTCGCTCTTTACGCTAAGGTTTGACTTTCTCACAACTCTATTTATTTTAAACAATAAAAAACTTTAGTGTAAAGAGCGAGGCATTGAGGAGGGGGCAGCCCCTTCCATATACGGAATAATTTCTGTTTGTTTTAAGTTTTAACGTCGTTCCTTTCTTTCAGTTAAAAAAACTTGTAGTTTTTATTTAATTTAGTAAAAAACACTAAGTAAAGCAACCGACTTAAAAAATAACTAGTTTCTTAGATATTTATTGGTACGGTTCAGTAATCATTTCGGTAATCACAGCTCAAATGACAACCCTAAGAAACTGGACAAATGAACTTCAGTAAATCAAACTAAGCTCGGTTAGCCCAAGTGTAAACACTAAGCCTTCTTAAAGAGCATAATCCTGACAAACTTTTTCAATTTTTCTTCGTTCATCTGGATAATCATCTGTGATTTTTATAGTTTAGAACTGAAATACTAATACGATGCACATGAAAGTGTCTCGAAGTATTAGAAAAATCTGGGGAATACGCTGATAGCAATCTTTTGAACCAATGGATGTTCGTTCTTTAAACAGCACAAACGTACAACTACGTATACAAGCTAAGGAAATCACAGAATGCTGGCAGATCATTTGGTAGATAAGTTTTCGCGAAGTTTCATCTGCAAAACACAACGCAAATCCAGAGGGAACAAAAATAAAAAATAAATTCGTGATGCCGTACAGAAAAAAAATAGTAGACTATCAGCCAAAATCGTTGAATATCTCTTTTTAATTAAAAAATCCTGGTTTTTAGCGAACGTTCCCCGGTTTTCATACAAAAAATTCCCGGACACATAAGAAATCCTGGACCGTAAAACAAATCCCAGGTTACATCCCGGACAGTGGCAACCCTGGGTACATCCCCATAATGTGTGCTGATTGATGAAGATCAGGGTGTCGACCTTCAACCAAATCAGCATTTCAAAAATTTTTCAAATTAGTTAGTTACCATTATAATTTAAGAGAAACATTAACAATTTATATTACATTTTTGTCCAGAGAAGTTGTACAAATGATTGATTCAAAATAATTTCCGTTTGCCCATTAGAAAACAATTTGTTAACTGCACCTAATTTTGTTGTATTTTGAAAAATATTTTTTGATAAACAATATTAACAATAAAATTCAAAAACCATAAATCAAGAGTGAATTTTTCAATTTATTGCCTTATATCTTAGGCATTTGAAATGTTTCTGAATGGCTCTTTTTTGTTAAGCCGATGCAAATAGGAGAATAGCTGAGGATCAAACATTTCTTTATTAGGTAAAACATAAGAAGATGTCAGAGCAATTTGAAACGTCTCAGAATTATTTGAGGCCATTGATATACTATTTTCAGCTAGTATGAACCATCCAAAAGGATAATTTGATAGCCCCAGATGACTTATTTATGTATAACTTTTACTTAAAAACACCGCCATATTTTTTTATTGTTGAAAACTGGCAACTTGAGATATTTTTTTTTCCTGAATAAACAATCTAGATAGGTCAAGAGGTGGAAAAAATTCGTTTAAGCATTGAATTTGGCAAAAACCATGTATTTAATAAAACCCACGGCTTAAATATAGATTGTTGCTAGAATAAAATAATAATAAAGAAAACGCAGAGTTTTTCCTGCAGGATTCTCTGTTTTCTGTTTTCTCTGTTTTCTGGCAAAACACTTAATTATTTCTAGCATGAGGTAATTACATAAGATAAGTTCGTTTAAGCATTGAATTTGGCAAAAACCATGTATTTAATAAAACCCACGGCTTAAATATGGATTCTGGCTATAAAAAAAAATTAGCAATGACAAAAACGCATCTTTTTTCTGCAGGATTCTCTGTTTTCTGTTTTCTCTGTTTTCTGGCGAAACACTTCATTATTTCTAGCATGAGGTAATTACATGAGATAAGTTCGCTTAAGCATTGAATTTGGCAAAAACCATGTATTTAATAAAACCCACGGCTTAAATATGGATTCTGGCTAGAAAAAAAAATTAGCAATGAAGAAAATGCATCTTTTTTCTGCAGGATTCTCTGTTTTCTGTTTTCTCTGTTTTCTGGCAAAACACTTAATTATTTCTAGCATGAGGTAATTACATGAGATAAGTTCGTTTAAGCATTGAATTTGGCAAAAACCATGTATCTAATAAAACCCACGGCTTAAATATGGATTCTGGCTAGAAAAAAAATTAGCAATTAATAAAACGCAGATTATTTATGCAGGATTCTCTGTTTTCTGTTTTCTCTGTTTTCTGGCAAAACACTTAATTATTTCTAGCATGAGGTAATTACATGAGATAAGTTCGTTTAAGCATTGAATTTGGTAAAAACCATGTATTTAATAAAACCCACGGCTTAAATATGGATTCTGGCTAGAAAAAAAATATCAATGAAGAAAATGCAGCTTTTTTCTGCAAGATTCTCTGTTTTCTGTTTTCTCTATTTTCTGGCAAAACACTTAATTATTTCTAGCATGAGGTAATTATATGAGATAAGTTCGTTTAAGCATTGAATTTGGCAAAAACCATGTATTTAATAAAACCCACGGCTTAAATATGGATTCTGGCTATAAAAAAAAATTAGCAATGACAAAAACGCAGCTTTTTTCTGCAGGATTCTCTGTTTTCTGTTTTCTCTTTTTTCTGGCGAAACACTTCATTATTTCTAGCATGAGGTAATTACATGAGATAAGTTCGCTTAAGCATTGAATTTGGCAAAAACCATGTATTTAATAAAACCCACGGCTTAAATATGGATTCTGGCTAGAAAAAAAAATTAGCAATGAAGAAAATGCATCTTTTTTCTGCAGGATTCTCTGTTTTCTGTTTTCTCTGTTTTCTGGCAAAACACTTAATTATTTCTAGCATGAGGTAATTACATGAGATAAGTTCGTTTAAGCATTGAATTTGGCAAAAACCATGTATCTAATAAAACCCACGGCTTAAATATGGATTCTGGCTAGAAAAAAAATTAGAAATTAAGAAAACGCAGCTTATTTCTGCAGGATTCTCTGTTTTCTGTTTTCTCTTTTTTCTGGCAAAACACTTAATTATTTCTAGCATGAGGTAATTACATGAGATAAGTTCTTTTAAGCATTGAATTTGGTAAAAACCATGTATTTAATAAAACCCACGGCTTAAATATGGATTCTGGCTAGAAAAAAAATAGCAATGAAGAAAATGCAGCTTTTTTCTGCAAGATTCTCTGTTTTCTGTTTTCTCTATTTTCTGGCAAAACACTTAATTATTTCTAGCATGAGTTAATTACATGAGATAAGTTCGTTTAAGAATTAAACTTGGCAAAAAACATGTATTTGATAAAACCCAAGGCTTAAATATGGATTATGGCTAGAAAAAAAAAATTAGAAATGAAGAAAATGCAGCTTTTTTCTGCAGGATTCTCTGTTTTCCGTTTTCTCTGTTTTCTGGAAAAACACTTAATTATTTCTAGCATGAGATAGTTACATGAGATAAATTCGTATAAGCATTGAATTTGGTAAAAACCATGTATTTAATAAAACCCAAGGCTTAAATATGGATTCTGGCTAGAAAAAAAATTAGCAATGAAGAAAACGCAGCTTTTTTTCTGCAAGATTCTCTGTTTTCTGTTTTCTCTGTTTTCTGGCAAAACACTTAATTATTTCTAGAATGAGGTAATTACATGAGATAAGTTCGTTTAAGCATTGAATTTGGCAAAAACCATGTATTTAATAAAACCCACTGCTTAAATATAGATTGTTGCTAGAAAAAAAAATAAGCAATGAAGAAAACGCAGCTTTTTTCTGCAGGATTCTCTGTTTTCTGTTTTCTCTGTTTTCTGGCTAAACACTTAATTATTTCTAGCATCAGGTAATTACATGAGATAAGTTCGTTTAAGCATTGAATTTGGTAAAAACCATGTATTTAATAAAACCCACGGCTTAAATATGGATTCTGGCTATAAAAAAAAATAGCAATGAAGAAAACGCAGCATTTTTCTGCAGTATTCTCTGTTTTCTGTTTTCTCTGTTTTCTGGCAAAACACTTAATTATTTCAAGCATGAGGTAATTACATGAGATAAGTTGGTTTAAGCATTGAATTTGGCAAAAACTATGTATTTAATAAAACCCGAGGCTTAAATATGGATTCTGGCTAGAAAAAAAAATAGCAATGAAGAAAACGCAGTATTTTTCTGCAGTATTCTCTGTTTTCTGTTTTCTGGTGAAACACTTAATTATTTCTAGCATGAGGTAATTACATGAGATAAGTTCGTTTAAGCATTGAATTTGGTAAAAACCATGTATTTAATAAAACCCAATGCTTAAATATGGATTCTGGCTAGAAAAAAAATAGCAATGAAGAAAACGCAGCATTTTTCTGAAGTATTCTCTGTTTTCTGTTTTCTCTATTTTCTGGCAAAACACTTAATTATTTCAAGAATGAGGTAATTATATGAGATAAGTTCGCTTAAGCATTGAATTTGGCAAAAACCATGCATTTAATAAAACCCACGGCTTAAATATCGATTCTGGCTAGAAAAAAAAATAGCAATGAATAAAACGCAGCTTTTTTCTGCAGGATTCTCTGTTTTCTGTTTTCTCTGTTTTCTGGCAAAACACTTAATTATTTCTAGCATGAGGTAATTACATGAGATAAGTTCGTTTAAGCATTGAATTTAGCAAAAACCATGTATTTAATAAAACCCACGGCTTAAATATGGATTCTGGATATAAAAAAAAAATAGCAATGAAGAAAACGCAGCTTTTTTCTGCAGGATTCTCTGTTTTCTGTTTTCTCTGTTTTCTGGCAAAACACTTAATTATTTCTAGCATGAGGTAATTACATGAGATAAGTTCGTTTAAGCATTGAATTTGGTAAAAACCATGTATTTAATAAAAACCACGGCTTAAATATGTATTCTAGCTAGAAAAAAAATTAGCAATGAATAAAATGCAGCTTTTTTCTGCAGGATTCTCTGTTTTCTGTTTTCTCTGTTTTCTGGCAAAACACTTATTTATTTCTAGCATGAGGTAATTACATGAGATAAGTTCGTTTAAGCATTGAATTTGGCAAAAACCATGCATTTAATAAAACCCACGGCTTAAATATGGATTCTGGCTATAAACAAAAATTAGCAATGAAGAAAACGCAGCTTTTTTCTGCAGGATTCTCTGTTTTCTGTTTTCTCTGTTTTCTGGCAAAAACACCTAATTATTTCTAGCATGAGGTAATTACATGGGATAAGTTCGTTTAAGCATTGAATTTGGCAAAAACCATGCATTTAATAAAACCCACGGCTTAAATATGGATTCTGGCTAGAAAAAAAAATAGCATTGAAGAAAAAGCAGCATTTTTCTGCAGGATTCTCTGTTTTCTGTTTTCTCTGTTTTCTGGCAAAACACATATTTATTTCTAGCATGAGGTAATTACATGAGATAAGTTCGTTTAAGCATTGAATTTGGTAAAAACCATGTATTTAATAAAACCCACGGCTTAAATATGGATTCTGGCTAGAAAAAAAATTAGCAATGAATAAAAGGCAGCTTTTTTCTGCAGGATTCTCTGTGTTCTGTTTTCTCTGTTTTCTGGCAAAAAACTTAATTATTTCTAGCATGAGGTAATTACATGAGATAAGTTCGTTTAAGCATTGAATTTGGCAAAAACCATGCATTTAATAAAACCCACGGCTTAAATATGGATTCTGGCTAGAAACAAAAATTAGCAATGAAGAAAATGCAGGTTTTTTCTGCAGGATTCTCTGTTTTCTGTTTTCTCTGTTTTCTGGCAAAACACTTAATTATTTCTAGCATGAGGTAATTACATAAGATAAGTTCGTTTAAGCACTGAATTTGGCAAAAACCATGTATTTAATAAAACCCACGGCTTAAATATGGATTCTGGCTAGAAAAAAAAATAGCAATGAAGAAAAAGCAGCATTTTTCTGCAGGATTCTCTGTTTTCTGTTTTCTCTGTTTTCTGGCAAAACACTTAATTATTTCTAGCATGAGGTAATTACATGAGATAAGTTCGTTTAAGCATTGAATTTGGCAAAAACCATGCATTTAATAAAACCCCCGGCTTAAATATGGATTCTGGCTAGAAAAAAAAAATAGCAATGAAGAAAACGCAGCATTTTTCTGCAGTATTCTCTGTTTTCTGTTTTCTCTGTTTTCTGGCAAAACACTTAATTATTTCTAGAATGAGTTAATTATATGAGATAAGTTCGTTTAAGCATTGAATTTGGAAAAAAACATGTATTTAATAAAACCCAATGCTTAAATATCGTTTCTGGCTAGAAAAAAAAAATAAGAAATGAATAAAATGCAGCTTTTTTCTGAAGTATTCTCTGTTTTCTGTTTTCTATGTTTTATGGCTAAACACTTAATTATTTATAGCATCAGGTAATTACATAAGATAAGTTCGTTTAAGCACTGAATTTGGTAAAAACCATGTATTTAATAAAACCCACGGCTTAAACATGGATTCTAGCTAGAAAAAAAATTAGCAATGAATAAAATGCAGCTTTTTTCTGCAGGAGTCTCTGTTTTATGTTTTCTCTGTTTTCTGGCAAAACACTTATTTATTTCTAGCATGAGGTAATTACATGAGATAAGTTCGTTTAAGCATTGAATTTGGCAAAAACCATGCATTTAATAAAACCCACGGCTTAAATATGGATTCTGGCTAGAAACAAAAATTAGCAATGAAGAAAACGCAGATTTTTTCTGCAGGATTCTCTGTTTTCTGTTTTCTCTGTTTTCTGGCAAAAACACTTAATTATTTCTAGCATGAGGTAATTACATGGGATAAGTTCGTTTAAGCATTGAATTTGGCAAAAACCATGCATTTAATAAAACCCACGGCTTAAATATGGATTCTGGCTAGAAAAAAAAATAGCATTGAAGAAAACGCAGCATTTTTCTGCAGGATTCTCTGTTTTCTGTTTTCTCTGTTTTCTGGCAAAACACTTAATTATTTCTAGCATGAGGTAATTACATGAGATAAGTTCGTTTAAGCATTGAATTTGGTAAAAACCATGTATTTAATAAAACCCACGGCTTAAATATGGATTCTGGCTAGAAAAACAATTAGCAATGAATAAAAAGCAGCTTTTTTCTGCAGGATTCTCTGTTTTCTGTTTTCTCTGTTTTCTGGCAAAACACTTATTTATTTCTAGCATGAGGTAATTACATGAGATAAGTTCGTTTAAGCATTGAATTTGGCAAAAACCATGCATTTAATAAAACCCACGGCTTAAATATTGATTCTGGCTAGAAACAAAAATTAGCAATGAAGAAAACGCAGCTTTTTTCTGCAGGATTCTCTGTTTTCTGTTTTCTCTGTTTTCTGGCAAAACACTTATTTATTTCTAGCATGAGGTAATTACATGAGATAAGTTCGTTTAAGCATTGAATTTGGCAAAAACCATGTATTTAATAAAACCCCCGGCTTAAATATGGATTCTGGCTAGAAAAAAAAATAGCAATGAAGAAAACGCAGCATTTTTCTGCAGTATTCTCTGTTTTCTGTTTTCTCTGTTTTCTGGCAAAACACTTAATTATTTCTAGCATGAGGTAATTACATGATATAAGTTCGTTTAAGCATTGAATTTGGCAAAAACCATGCATTTAATAAAACCCCCGGCTTAAATATGGATTCTGGCTAGAAAAAAAAATAGCAATGAAGAAAACGCAGCTTTTTTCTGCAGTATTCTCTGTTTTCTGTTTTCTCTGTTTTCTGGCAAAACACTTAATTATTTCTAGCATGAGGTAATTACATGAGATAAGTTCGTTTAAGCATTGAATTTGGCAAAAACCATGTATTTGATAAAACCAACGGCTTAAATATGGATTCTGGCTAGAAAAAAAAAATAGCAATGAAGAAACGCAGCTTTTTTCTGCAGGATTCTCTGTTTGGCAAAACATTTAAATATTCCCAGCATGAGGTAATTCAGGTAAAATTCTGAAGGTGTCCTTTTTAAATTACTAAATGGACTACATACTCCACCACATACTCAGAATTAAAATATTGAAAGAATGATCGATCTATTATCAAGAACTCCCATGGTTTTTGCAGCAGAACTAGAAAGCTTGGAAGAAGAACTTTTGAGGTAGTTGCGGTGGTAGTTGTAATAGTATTGATAGCATGCAAATATTGCCTTTTTCATCATCTCTCTATCACTTCCTGAATTTTCCAAATTAACATAGTAAGTTATTGCTATTATACTGCAGTAAAGTAACTTTAAGTGGGTGTTATTCTGACCCTTGGAGGTTAGGTTGACAGTTGTTCTGACATTACGCCCTTTTGACAATCCGTATACAAATGCCGGTTTTTGATTTAGTTCAACACTCCCCTCAACATTCTTTAAAACACTCACCTGAATACCCTTAGTCTTCTGGGAAAGAAAAGTTCAAACATGCATAGCTTTCTCAATAACATATACTAGGTGTAAGAAATGAACAAATCGCCTAAATTACAACCTTTGTCCTGAGGACTGTGGGTAGGTTGAAATTTCCAAAGACATAATTACTGGAACTTTCAAAAATGCTGAACTAAACAACTTTCTTAAAATTTCGATCAGTTGTGTTTTGAGTAACAACTGGCTTGGGGGGAGAGAGTTGATTGCCCTCACTTCACTTTTGACTCTTAATAAAGGAAAAAAACTTCCGACTTCCGATCAAATGAGCTCCATCCGATCCAAAGTTTACACGACCACTCGTTTCATAAGAGCATAAATCATTTTGACTCTTAAAAAGGGCACTAAAGCATTTTATTTCAATTCCAATGCCATCCCCAGAGTTTACACGAACACCCTTTCCATAAAGACCTTATTTGTCCCCCGTGTATGGTATATAACCCTTATGCTGAGGGCTTTGGGGGAGGGGGGGTGGTGTCATCCTAAGAGACATAATTTCTAGACTTTTCAACAACGGGGAACAAATTGGTTATCTCAAAGTTTTCATTACATATATTTTGGAAATTGATGGGCGTGGGGGGGGGACATGTTCCGCTCCAATCACTTTTGCCTATTATACAGGGCACTAGCCCTTTCAATTTCCAATTGAATGAGCCTTTTTCCAAGTTTTTACAACTACAAATGGCCATATCAAAACTTCTATCAGCTGCATTTTGGGCAAAAATGAGGGGGAGGGGGAAGTATCTGCCCTGCGAACACTCTGAATCTTAAAAGGACATTAGAACTTCTTATTACCAATTCAAATATCCCCTTCCAAAGTTTATGCAACCACCTTTTCTATAAAAACCTTAAATGCCCCTAGGGTATAACTTATAACCCTTGCCCTTGAGGCTGTAAAGGGGGGAGGGGGATTTCAGCCACAAAGACATAATTTTCGGACTTTCTAACTACGCTGAAAAAAATGGCTATCTCAAAATTTTGATTGGATGTGTTTGGGGAAATGGTGGGCATGGGAGAGGGTTGGTTGCCCTCCAATCACTTTCTAATATTGAAAAGGGCACTAGCCCTTTCAATTTCCAATAGAAATTGAAAGGGCGTGTGCCCTTTTTAAAGTCTCTGCAGCAATTTTTCCGATACGAAGTGCCCTGGTCAAAAAAAAAAATTATACCCACATTGTTCTTTACTTAGAGAACGCTAGTGCACTGCCTATGATAAAGAATTCGATGTAAGGGAGAGACAAGGGAAGGAAGGAGGTAGAAATTGATGTATAATCTCCAAGGGTGTAACCACGACTTTGTTTGGGGAGGGGTATTTTCCTTCGGGGGGGGGGGGGGGGTACAAAAATATTTTAAAACGTAAGAACAATTAATATTTATATTTAATCCCCACTTGATTTTTGAGAATATTTCTGGTCTTTGCTATTGCTGTAAAAGTGAAAAGTAACATTAAACCTTCAAATGAGCAGAATTTATACCGTATACGAGGCAGACTATCTCTTCCTCATCCCCACTTCCACCTCATGGGCCCAGAAACTTCGGAGGGTGCTCATTACGTCAGAAATTGAGAGTTCTATTCCTTTTTTTGTAAGTCAAAAGTGATTGGAGACCAACCAGTCAAGGGGGTGGGGTATTTTCTAGGGGTGTATTTTCTTTTTAGGATATTTTCTAAGGGGCTAAACAACAGCTCCCTTGTTTTAAATCACAGACGAAGCAATATGACTTCCAAAATGGTCAGAAGGGGGTGCTCACTAAGAACATAAATAAAAATTACAATATTAATGGCTTTTAGAATTGTGAAACAAGTCAAATTAAATACCATTAGCCGCATTAATTGTAGTCGGTTCTTTGAAACGTTCTAAGAGTTTACCCCCCCCCCTCCATCAGAAAATACCCCCTAGAAAATATCCTCCCCGTTAAAAATACCCCCTCTGGAAAATACACCCCCCAGAAAATACCCCCTGTGGCTGGTTGTTCTCCAATCACTTTCAACTTAAAAAAAAAACTAGAACTCCCTGGGGATTATAGATCAATTTCTACTTCCACTCTCCCTTCGTCTCTCCCTCAGAACGAATTATGTATTTTTCTGAAGGCTCAATGAGAACTCGGATTTTTTGGCATTAAAATATACTCTTTGCGGAATCTCCCTCCCTCCCTAACTACAAAAGAATCAGAGAATCCCATTGTAGAGGGTTAAGCGTCTTTTCAATTTTTGTAATTTTTCCCATTGACACATTAGACAAATACAGAATTAGTTCTAAGGGAGAGACGAAGGGAGGTTGGAGGTAGAAATTGATGTATAGTCCCCAAGTCCATAACCAGTATTTTTTGGAGGGAGAAGGTATTTTTATGAGGGGGGGGGGTACAAATTTTTTTTTTTAAACGCATCAAAAATGTGAAAGACATATCTACTCCTTTATCATTTCTGGGAATATTTCTGGTCTAAGCTATTATTATGAAAGTAAAGAGTAGCATTAAACCCCGAATTGAACAGAATCTATTCTGTATAAGAGGGGAGCAGCCCAATACTCATCCATACCTCCAGTTCATGGCCGCAGAAACTTTTGATGGTGTTCATTAGGTCATAACTTGAGAGTTCTAGTCCTTTTTATAAGTCGAAAGTGATTGGAAACCAACCAGCCAAGGTGGGGGTATTTTTAAGGTTTCGGGGGCGGGGGGGGGGGAGGGTAAACATTGCCCACCGTTTGAAATACAAAGTTAAACCGTTAAAATTGAAGGAATTGCAATTTATGTAATCTCTGATAAAGTATGCTTTTAGAGATGGCACAAAGCTACCAAATAGCCCCATATAGCTTACAAAAGCCCATTCATGTGCCCTTTTTACCCTCCCTCTATAGCCCCCAAACACCTGATCAAACCAATTTCATTTGGTCACTATTTAGTATCTGATCGAGTTATATGTTCGAAATTTAGAAAAAGTCTGATTGGATTAAAACAGAATAGATCTTTCTAAATCAATTTTGTAAAGGTAAAGAAATTTTTACAAATCAATGTTAAAATAACAAAATGTCATTATTTTTTCATAGCATCAATTTAGACGTATGTTATATTTTAAACCTGAGATTTTCTATAGAAATATATTGATGTGAATAAACATATTTTTGCTTAGCTGTTGTTTAGCTTTGAATAGGAAAATTAGGTTTATAAAACTATTCTAAAATTTAAATAGATATTCCTAGTGTATTGATTGATTTATAAGTGGAAAATATATAATATTCTTCAGAAAATATTGATTTTGGTGTCCCCAAAACATATAGTGTTGGAGTAAATATATCGTATCTAATTATCTTTATTACTAAAATATAAATAAATAAAGACTGTTTGCTTATTCTTGATTATAATTTATGGAGAAACTTGCCAGAAAAAATTGTAGTAATTGTTTTCATACATTTCTGCAACCTCAATTTTTTGTGACTATTTTTTCAACTTCAGTTTCTTATGTTTCAAATAAAGTATTTATGACGGATTTTTTTTTATTTATATACAACTACAGCTTCTAAAGCATATATTCTATTTAACTTCAATTATTTTCTTGCAGCTTAATCTTTTGTGACTTTATTTTTTTGTAGCCAATTTTTTTGCCACTTCAAATTTTTGTTTTTTCAAGATTGAGCTTCGCACCGATTTTATTAGTGGCTTTTTTTGCGTGGTTGGTTCCGTGGTTTAATCGTGTTTTGCCATTTTTGCGTTTTCGACAAAACACGTAACAGCATGTTTTAACAAAACTTCGTTTTTTTGCGAAACACGAAACATCATGTTGCCTGCTCGACTGTCTGTTTCCTCAAACTTGGAACTTGCTCTTTGTGCGTGTTGCGTGTTCGATTGGTCCCTATCCAAATAGAAAAAAGTTATCTGTAGATGACAAAAGAAAGGATAAGATGGAAGGGAAAAAAATGGACATAGATCCTGCTGAATATGCGTTTTTGAATAGAGGCCAAGGTGAAACATGTGTGTACAAGAAAACAGGCAAGTAAAAAGCTCAGAATTTTTCCACATGTTTCCACAGTTTTGAATATTTTGCCACTTTTCCTAAAATGCGTTTTTAGACGTTCAACCAGGAACATGGACAGAGAACACGAAAGCGACAAAAACTGCGTTTTTGGGCTAGAACATGAAACTTGGAACATGAACCATGAAACACGGAACTTCGAAAAAAAACGCAGCTAATGTATATTTTTCAGTAAAGTGCAAATGTTGTTCTTACCTTGGGAAGGCATAGGGGTTTTGCACCCAACTTATGTTAATTTCTGCTCGTTTTTAGCTTGACTCGGTTATTTATTTTAATTTCTGTTCGTTTAGGGTTTTATTTATTTATCGATGCTGATTTGTGGTAGTTTCAAGCTTGGTAGATTATTTTATTTTTGATCATTTTTTGTTTAATGGAGTTCTTTGCTTTTCTTTGGAAAAATTATTTTCTGGAAAAAGTTTTTTAATTAATACTCTAAATGCTCGTGTTTTATTACAAAGGTGCTTTAATATTGATACTTAAAATGATAGTTGACTGTTTCTATGCCCTAGTCCCTGGAGACATCTTAAAGACAAATTTACCGGGAGCGGCGAGAGTTCTCGTGAAACTTATTCTATTCAGGTTGTGATAAACGGGTTAGATGATATAGCTGTCTTATTGTTTTTCCACTAGTTTTTTCCAAATAAATTATTTGAAAGAGTTAGTGTCTGAACCACTATTAGTTGTGTTTATCATAGGGTCATCAATAGCTACGATCTATGTTAGTGGCATTCTCTTCAGCATTTTTGAAGAAAAGAAAAGTTTCAAGCACCTGAATGCACTGTAATAATCCAGATAGTCCATTTTATGGAAAAACTGGATAAAAAACTCTCAATATAGACGAGTATTGCTGTCCCTTTTTTTCCGTTTTCTCAAAAGAAAAAAAACTGAAGGTTTTTCTTCTTTTCTTTTTCCGTTTGTTTTTCACGCTATGAACAAAGACTGCTCAGAAAAAAAGAGAAGAAAGTACTCTGTGGGACGAGTTCCCATTTTATATAGAAGGCACCATTTGTGTTTTAGCGGGTTTTTAGGAGGGGGGCTGGAAGGTTGAGAAGAGTGGAAGTGCTGCGCAAAGCCGGAAATCAGCACCGACTAAGTAAAATCAAAGTTGATAGATGGTATTAGATCCGACATTTCATGTTGGAGAATTTAAAGATGCGGAAAACCACGCGGGAGGTGCTCCCAAGCGGATTGGCCAGTATTTTGAATTTGAAAAGCTTGTTGATATGAGCGCGAGGGACGCGAAGCGTCGCGACCTGCAAATTTTTGGAAAATGACACTTTTTATACAAAATTGACACTATTTTGCTTCCCAAAGTGGCACCAAAAACCGGCTGAGTGGCAACCCTGGCTACTACCCGTTTCCCTTGCGGTAAAAGCGTCATTCTCTTACTTGAATAGCCAATTCTCTTACTTAGAATTAATAAAAAAAAATTCCACAAAATAAGTCTTTCAAAGAAAAGTAAAGAACTCTATTAAACAAAAAATAAGCAAAAATAAAATCAAATGAAACCCAAAACGAACAGAAATTACAATAAATAACCGAGTCAAACTCGAAACGAGCAGAAATTTGGGCTCAAAACCCACTATGCCTTCCCAAGGCCAGAACAAAATTTGCACTTTACTGAAAAAAATACAAATGAATGTGCACTGTCAGTTTAATATACATGTACTGATACTTAGTAATCAAAATGTTAATATTATTTGATTTATTAAATTTAAAATAAGTAAAAACATTTAAATTTTTGATGCTGATGCTGATTTGTGGTAGTTTCACGCTTGGTAGATTATTTGCTTTTATTTTTGCTCATTTTTTGTTTAATGGAGTTCTTTACTTTTTTTTGAAAAACTTATTTTGTGGAAAAGTTTTTTTAATTAATTTTTGTTCGTTTTATATTGACATAGTCTTTTTAGGGAAAAAGAAAATATTACTTTAAATCTTTTCTTTTTTTAAGACTTTATAGTTTGGCCTGCTATTTGTATGCTGAAGAAGAATTTTCAGCAATTTTTAACAAGACACACCCTTTTAGAAATTTGGACACAAATAGTAGTGTTTAATTTAGTTTCATACCTCCTCTAGTTGACCTGAAATGGAAAACTTGATACCATTCGCAAAAAAATCTGTTTACTTTCTTTGATAGCTTGGATAAACTTACGCTATTTTGATTTGGTAAAATTTTAAGAACAGAAGTAGCCCCAAAAGTTTGAACATAATACCCTCTTGGGATATTGCTGAGATGCCTTATGGAGAATTAACATTAACACAGTGCATTTTGATTTAATCTTAAGGCAATATTTAGTTTTCAAACATAATGGGCAAATGGGAGGGGGGGAAGGGTAGGGGGATTAGTTGCCCTCCAATCACTTTCGACTATTAAACTGGGCATCAACCCTTACTATTTTCAATTGAAAGAGCCCTTTTCGAAGTTCCCACGACAACTCCTTTGATACGAAGTGCCCTGGTCTAAAAAAAACAAAACAAAAAAAAAAAACATCATACCCACATCGATCTTTACTATAAAAGGTTGTCATCCTTTAAGACCTAATTTCCTGAACTTTCTACTACATTAAACAAAATGGCTATCTCAAAATTTCGATTGGATGTGTTTTGGGAAATGGTAGGCGTGAGAGGGGCGTTAGTTGCTCCCCAATCACTTCCACACATTTCCAATCAAATGAGCCCTTTTGAAGTTTCTACAACAACACTTTCAATATAAACTTTATATGCTCCCAGGATACAGCTTACAACCCTTGCCCTGAGGGCTGGGGGGTGTCATTCTCAAAGACCTAATTTCCAGAACTTCTACTACGTTGAACAAAATGGCTATCTGAAAATTTTGATTGGGTGTGTTTGGACGAATGGTGGGCGTGAGAGGGGGGTTAGTTACCCTCCAATCACTTTTGACTATTAAAAAGGTCACTAGCCCTCTCAATTTCCAATTAAATGAGCCCCTTTTGAAGTTTTACGACAACTCTATCTATAAAAACCTTATATGGCTCCAGGTTATAACTTAAAACCTTTGTCCTGGGCTCTGCGGGGTTTGTCATCCTTAAATACATAATTTCCAGAACTTTCCACTACATTGAACAAAATGGCTATCTCTAAACTTTGATTGAGGTTTTTGGGGAAATGGTGGGCGTGAGAGGGGGGTTAATTACTCTCCACTCACTTTCGACTATTGAAAAGGGCAATTTCAATTTCCACTCAAATGAGCCCTTTTCGAAATTTCAACAACAACTTGCAATGTAAACCTTATATACCCCCAGGGCGTAACTTACAACCCTTGCACTGAGGGCTGTGAGGGCGTTATCATCCTAAAAGACCTAATTTCAAGAACTTTCAACTACGTTGAACAAAATAGATATCTCAAAATATTGATTTAATGTGTTTGGGAAAATGGTGGTCGTGAGAGGGGCGTTAGTCGCTCTCCAATCACTTTCAACTATTAAAAAAGGCACTAGCCCTTTCAATTTCCAATTGAATGAGTCCTTTTGAAGTGTCTACGACAACGCTTTCAATAAAAACATTATATGCCCCCAAGGCATAACTTACAGCCCTTTGCCATCTCCGAATTTTTATTGGATGTGTTTGGGGAAATGGTGGGCGTGGAAAGGGTGTTAGTTGCCTTTCAATCACTTTCGACTATTGAAAAGGGCACTAGCCGTTTCAATGTCCAATCAAATGAGTCGTTTTTGAAGTTTCTATGATAACACTTTTTATAAAAACCTTATATGCCCCTAGAGCATAAATTAAAACCCTTGCCCTGAGGGTTGTAGGGGTTTGTCATCTTAAAGACCTAATTTCTAGAACTCAAAACTACGTTGAATAAAAAGGCTATCTCAAAATTTTGATTGGATGTGTTTGGGGGAAAATGTGGGCGTGAGAGGGGGGTTAGTTGCCCTCTAATCACTTTCGACTATGAAAAATGGCACTAGCCCTTTCAATTTCCAATTGAATGAGCCCTTTTTGAAGTTTCTACGACAACGCGGTTCTATAAAAACCTGATATGCCCCCAGGGCATAACTTAAAACCCTTGCCCCGAGGGTTGTGGGGGAGTGTCCTCCTGAAAAACATATTTTCTATCCGGAAATCAACTACCCTGAACAAAATGGCTATCTCAAAATTTTGATTGGATGTGTTTGGGCGAATGATGGGCATGGGGGAAGGGGGGCTAGTTGCCCTCCAATCATTTTCGACTTTTAAAAAGGGAACTAACTCTTTGAAATTCCATTCGATCGAACCTGTTTTGAAATTTTTTACGAAGACGTCTTCTACAAAAACCTTACATGCCCCCAGGGCATAATTTACAACTCTTGCCCTGAAGGTTGTGGGGGAGTGTCCCGCTCAAAAACCTAATTTATATCTGGAATTCAACTACGCTGAACAAAATGGCTCTCTCAAAATTTTGATTGGATGTGTTTCGGGAAGTGGGTGGCGTGGAACGGGTGTTGGTTTCCTTTCAATCACTTTCAACTATTAAAAAGGGAACAAGCCACTCCAATTTCCAATCGAATGAGCCCTTTTCGAAGTTTCTACGACAATACTTTCTATAAAAACCTTATATTTCCCCGGGGCATAATTTGCAACCCTGGCCCTGAGGGGTGGGGGGGGGTGCCCGGGGAGGGAGAGAAAAAAAATAATACAGTGTGCCAACATCGTTCTTTACTTAGGCAGAGCAAACGCGCTGCCTATGATAATAAATGGGAGAACAGAATTCAAAGATAAGTGAGAATTGGATTAAGGATTGGTTGTTATAGCGCGGTCATTTAGGGAGCAGGGCTTATGTACTACTACTGAATATTATCTTCACTAATTTATATCTGGAAATCAACTACGCTGAACAAAATGGCTATCTCAAAATTTTGATTGGATGTGTTTTGGGAAAAAGGGTGGCGTGGAACGGGTGTTGGTTTCCTTTCAATCACTTTCAACTATTAAAAAGGGAACTAGCCACTCCAATTTCCAATCGAATGAGCCCTTTTCGAAGTTTCTACGACAATACTTTCTATAAAAACCTTATATTTCCCCAGTGCATAACTTACAACCCTTGCCTTGAGGTGTTGGGGGGGGGGGGGTGTGACCGGGTATGGAGAGAACAAAAAATAATACAGTGTGCCAACATCATTCTTTACTTAGGCAGCGCGATCGCGCTGCCTATGATAATAAATGGGAGAACAGAATTCAAAGATAAGTGAGAATTGGATTAAGGATTGGTTGTTATAGCGCGGTCATTTAGGGAGCAGGGCTTATGTACTACTACTGAATATTATCTTCACTACAAACAAGAGTATGACTACTGCCCGTTTCTCTAACGGCAAAAGTATAGGATAAGGCCTATTGCGTATTTGGCACTTTACTAAAAGGAACTATTTTAGAAATATTTTCTTTTGTTCTTATTACAACATTGAAAATGAAATGAAAATTGCAGCGAAACAGGCCAGGATTTACCAATAGGCTCACTAGCCCCTGCAGCTTTCACTATTCCCGAAATTTTGGGGATTTCCCCGATAATCGTGCAAAAACGGAGCGGCAAAAAGCTTGGACCTCAAGGCGTCAAAGCTTTAAATCCGGCCTGGGTGAAAAGAAATCTTGAGCTAGTGAGGTTTCAGCAAATAATATCATTATACATCCAATATTCAGTTTAATTTATTAGTTCTTACCAAAACTGTTCATTTATCTTGTAATAAAAGAAATATTTTGAAAAACTTGAAACTTTGGCAATCAAAAACGAACAGAGATTAATTTAAAAAAAAAATTCCGAAAAAAAAGTTTCCTAAACAAAAGTAAAAGCCTTATTAAATTTAAGATCAGAAGAAATAGAAACCTTCAGTAACTCAAAATAAAAACAACCAGAATTTACTATTAAAGAATAAAAGCCAAAACGAAAAGAAATTAAATAAACAATCATAGCAAAAAAAAGATACAACAGGTTCTAATAAAAATGAATAAATAAATCTTAAAACGAGTAAAACTTACGTTGAATATGCAAATCAAACTTAAAACGAAAAAAAATATATTGCTATTGAGGCATAAATGAAACACAAAACGAAAAGAAATTGAATAAACAATCATAGCAAACAAACAAACAATAGTTACTAATATAAATGAGTAAATAATCTTAAAACGAATGAAACTTAAATTGAATATGCAAATCCATGTTGAAACGAACAAAAATCTCTACAAAGAAAAGTTTGGGTTTTGCCTCCTTCTCTCACTGTAAAAGTATAATACCTACTACGCCATTGGTGCTTTACAGAAAACTACATGTCTCTTGAATATTCTTGGAAAGTACAAATAAAATCAAACTTAATGTTTGATATAATGCTATTAATTGTTGAAAGATAATCAGTTCAATTCCCTAACAATTTCCTAGAAATTCAAAATATATGCCTAGGCCTAAGTAAAGAACGATTTGGGCACAATGTACTATTTTTTTTTTCGTGGTCTTAGACCAGGGCACTTCGTATCGAAGGAGTTGTCGTAGAAATTTTGAAAAGGGTTCATTCGATTGGAAATTGGAGTGGCTAGTGCACTTTTAATAGTCAAAAGTAATTGGAGGGCAACTATCTCTCCCTCCCCCCCACGTCCATCATTCCCCGAAAAACATCCAATAAAAATTTTGGGATAGCCATTTTGTTCAGCCTAGTCGATTTCCAGATAGAAAATATTTTTTTGAGGAGGACACTCCCCCACAACCCTCAGGGCAAGGATTTTAAGTTATGCCCTGGGGGCATATAAGAATGATGTTGGCACAATGTATTATTTATTATTTTTTCCCTTTAGACCAGGGTACTTCGTATCGAATAAATTGTCGTAGAAACATCAAAAAGAGCTCATTCGATTGGAAATTAGAGTGGTTTGTGCCCTTTTTAATAATCGAAAGTGATTGGAAGGCAACTAACACCCCTTCCACGCCCACAATTTCCCGAAACACATCCAATCAAAATTTTGAGCTAGCCATTTTGTTCAGCGTAGTTGATTTCCAGATAGAAATTATGTTTTTGAGGAGGACACTCCCCCACAGACTTCAGGGCAAGGGTTGTAAGTTATGCCCTGGGGGCATATAAGTTTTTTATAAAAGGCGTTGTCTTAAAAACTTCAAAAAAGGCTCATTCGATTAGAAGTTCAAAGGGCTAGTGCCCTTCTTAATAGTCAAAAGTGATTGAAGGGCAACTAACCCCCCTCTCCCGCTCACCTTTTCCCCAAACATATCCAATCAAAATTTTGAGATAAAAATTTTATTCAATGTGTCTTGAATATTCTTGGAAAGTACAAATAAAATCAAACTTAATGTTTCATATAATGCTATTAATTGTTGAAAGATCATCAGTTCAATTCCCTAACGATTTCCTAGAAATTCAAAATAGATGCCTAAGTAGATTTCCTAGATATCAATAAGAGATAATTGTATATTCGACACGAGGCCAGCGTTAAATGATTCCAAATAAACTTACTTTCAGAGCTAGGACATTTTCATTGTGCATCATTAAATAATTTAGTAGGTTAGAAAAAAAAGAATTTCCACGTTTCCTTCGCAAAATACTGAAAATTTTGCAAACTTTTCAGGAAATTTTTCTCTCGTTTCTAAATTTTTATATTAGAAAGCAGTTTCAATTTTATACATCTTGATGTTGCCTTGGTAAAATATATTGTTTTACATTAAAAAAATGTAAGAGCAGTACTGTTGCTTTGCAACAAGAGTAATTGTTGCGCTGCATCGTAACAGCACTATGGAACCAAATGACAGTGCTTAGTTCCTTGAACTTCTTGATCGATGACCATCATGGCGGCATGTTTTTATTTCAGCTCACTTTTTATATATTAATACACGGCAATTATGAAAGAATTCGTGAAAGGCGAAAACTACGATTTTTCATCTCACATTGCATCATTAATCAAATGTGTACAAAATTTGAAAGTTTTGAGTATGGTGTAGATCTTAATGAAGATAACCGGTGGTATAGCTATTAGCAGACAATTACATAAACCGTTTGGTTTATTATTATCCGTACACTAAAGATTAGAGTTAGATATGCCCTAACGAAAATTATTGCTAAAAAAAACAATGAAATTTAACCTCCGGAAATCCAATTAATCTTATGCTGTTCTTGTAAATAATTCTTTAAACGCCCAATTTTTGTTTAAGAAGATTTTTTGTGTGATTTGCCTCAGGTAATGGATAATTAAAGCTGTTAATTTGAATATAACAGTCTTTAAATGTTCATTCTGAAGCCGTGAGATCCAAAATGGGATCTTTCACGTATAGTATGCTTGAAGGCACTGTGTCACAAAAAGTAATTAAATAAAAAAACAAGTTTTTTAAACTGAAAGTAAGGAGCGACATTAAAACTTAAAACGAACAGAAATTATTCCGTATATGAAAGGGGCTGTCCCCTCCTCAGCGTCTCGCTCTTTACGCTAAAGTTTTTTAATGTTTTAAAAAATAGAGTTGTGAGAAAGAGTCAAACTTTAGCGTAAAAAGCAAGGCGATGAGAAGGGGACAGTCCCTTTCATATATGGAATAATTTCTGTTCGTTTTAAGTTTTAATGTCGCTCCTTACTTTCAGTTTAAAAAACTTGCTTTTTTTATTTAATTTTTGAACGTTTTTTAATAAATACAGGTTTTGATCTTGGCTCACCGTACATGAATAATTAAAACAAAATTTTCATATGAATTTACTTTTATTTAGTTAAATGGCTTTCTCGGAACTTGTTTAATTTTATTTACGAACGTTTTTATTGGTAATAAATATACGTAACTTACGAATTAACTTACGTAACGAACTTCTATATTCATATATTTTTAAAAAGTTTATTATGGGGTTCACCCCCTATTCAATACCTTGCTCTTTAAGTAAAAGTTCGAATTTTGTTCCAATTCTTTAAAAATGACCGCTTAATCGCAAAGGCCGCCAATTAGAATATATAGCTCTTATGAAAGTACTAAAAATCTTTGCCTTAAAGAGCGAGGTATTGACTAGGGGGTGAACCCAATCATATATGTAATATTTTCTGTTCGTTTAAAGTTTCGATGTTGCTACTATTGCATTTGAAATACTTGTTTTTTTATATTAAATTTCTGATCTTTTTTTAAATAATGCTGGGAAGTCCGGCGTCCCCTTCATAGAATTGTCCCTTCCCCCATGAAAACTTCCTTAATGGAAATATCCTCCCACATAACCCCCGACCCCACCCCCCCCTACCAGGAAAAATCTCCCCTGAAAACGTCTGTATACTTCCCAATAACCAATACTATATGTTAACATTGGGTAAAGCTCATAACTTTCAGCCCTCCCCCCGGGAACTTCGGGGGATTAAGTCATCCTAAAAGACATACTTATTATATTTTCGTACATGCTGAACAAAATGGCTATCTCAAAATTTTGATCAGGTGACTGGGGAAAAAATGAGCGTGGCAGGGGACCTAGTTGCCCTCCATTTTTTTTGGTCACTTAAAAAGGGCACTAGAACTTTTAATTTCCATTCCAATGTGCCTTCCCACGATATTCTAGGACAACTGGGTCAATACAATCACCCCTGGAAAAAAAAAACAAAAAAAACAACAAATAAACACGCACCCATGATCTTTCTTCTGGCAAAAAATGCAAAATTCCACATTTTTGTACATAGGAGCTTGAAACCTCTACAGTAGGGTTCTCTGATACGCTGAATATGATGGTGTGATTTTCATTAAGGTTCTATAACTTTTAGGGGGTCTTTCCTCCTTTTTTCGAAAATCAGCCAAATTTTATCAAAAGCCATTTTTTTTGGTCACTTAAAAAGGGCACTAGAACTTTTAATTTCCATTCCAATGTGCCTTCCCACGATATTCTAGGACAACTGGGTCAATACAATCACCCCTGGAAAAAAAAAACAAAAAAAAAAACAAATAAACACGCACCCATGATCTTTCTTCTGGCAAAAAATGCAAAATTCCACATTTTGGTACATAGGAGCTTGGAACCTCTACAGTAGGGTTCTCTGATACGCTGAATATGATGGTGTGATTTTCATTAAGGTTCTATAACTTTTAGGGGGTCTTTCCTCCTTTTTTCGAAAATCAGCCAAATTTTCTCAGGCGCCTAACTTTTGATGGGTAGAATTAAACTTGATGAAACTTATATATTTGAAATCAGCATTAAAATTTGATTCTTTTGATGTATATATTTGTATCAAAATACCGTTTTCTATAGTTTTGGTTACCATTGAGCCGGGTCGCTCCTTACTTACAGTTCGTTACCACGAACTGTTTGATGAAATTCAACTACTTTTCATGTTGTCCTTTTTAACATTACGTGCCTTTATGTTTACTGCAGTTAAAAATAAGCGTAATATGTTAGTTATGTGCAAGACAAAGACACTTGTTGTGTTTTATTTTAAGCGCTTTGTAGGTATAAATAATATTAAAGACTTTTATGTTCAGTACTATGCTTAGTGTCGTTAAACATGTGTTATGTCTAGCTTGTATTTAGCGTTTGCTGTGCCTCAGTTATGTATGAGACGTAGGCAGTTGTTATTAATTAATTCATTTTATAACCCATCAAACATAAAAGACATGACGATGGACTGTAATAAAAAGAAAGAAAATGAAAAAAAGCCTTAATATCTATGTTTAGATAAAACAAGTTATGTATTATGTTTAATGCTTGTTAATCATAAATAATATTTATCATTTTTGTGTTCAGGGTAATGTTTGGTGACGTTAAACATATGCTATATTTAGTGCTTGTTATGTCCTAGTTATATGCAAAACGTAGCCACTTGTTTTGTGCAATGCGTATTGCTTGTTATGTCTAGATAATATTTAGTGTTTTTATGTTCAGTGCTAAGCTTAGTGTCGCTAAGAAAGTTATATCTAGTTTATCTTTAGGCTAGAAAGGCTTTAGTTGGCACAGCGCAAAACTTGATCGAAATAGGAGCCAAAAACCTTATCCCACAAGAAGGTAGAAAAAGAGTGGGGCATTTAAGTTTAGCTTTAAAATGAAATTGTGATATTTTATGTTAATACTTTTCAGGGCCGTACCCAGGATTTTTTTCTCGGGGGTGTTTTACTCAAGGATTTTTTTTCGGGGGAAGGGGATTTACACAAAAACAAAAATACAAAACGTGTAAAAAAATTGTTTATATACATTTTTGTTACGTTTTTAGGAGTCAGACAAACCTTCTCGGGGCAGAGGGTTCAAACCCCCTGGGTACGGTCTTGATACTTTTACCATTTAAATCTGTTAAAAAATTTGAAAAAGCACGCAAACCCCAGGACCTCTTCGTTCCCAACAAATAGTGGCCGTGGTGTGACCCAGAGACGTATCTAGCAATTTAGGGGGGATGGCAATGATAAAAAATTCCTGGGGTTGGCAATAATAAAAAAAAAACAAATTTCGTTTGATAGTTAGAATAAGAAGTTCCCATAAATTCAAGAAAATTTAAAATCTGGGGGATGGATCTTGGGCCCTGAGGCCTCCAGTCTGGGTACGTTTCTGAAAATTTAAGACCAGACGTCTTCCCTGAAGAGTGTAAAATTTCAAAAAAGTTTCTTTTCGACTGAAAGTAAGGAGCAATAGTTAAAATGAACAGAAATATACCGTATATAGAGTTGGTTTTCCCTCCTAAATACCTTGCTCTTCACGCTAAAGTTTGTCTTTTTGAACGACTTAAACAACGACTCCTGAAACACAAAGGCCGTTTAATTTGAATAATTAATTAATTATTCAAATTAATTTGAATACAATTTATTTGATTAATTTGAATAAGATACTTGTTAATTACGTTTTTTAACATTTTACGTTTTACGTTTTTACATTTTACGTTTTTAACATTTTACGTTTTTTAGCATTTTACATTTTTACATTTTAAGTTTTTACGTTTTACGTTAATTAACAAGTAAGATACTTGTTAAAATACGTTTAATTAATTTGAATAAGATACTTGTTAAAATACTAAAAAATCAAGCGTGAAGTATTTAGTAGGGGGAAACCAACCGCATATACGGAATAATTTCTGTTTGTTTTAAGATTTAATCTTGCTCCTTGGTTTCAGTTGAAAAAACTTGCTTTTTGATTTAATTAATCCTAAAACAAATAACAAGGTTAAAATTAAAATGAATATAGATTACTATACACAGAAGTTTGCTTACTCTCCCCTCCAGCAGCAAACCTTCTAAAATAGGTTTCGTCATTGTCATTAGCCCTTAATTGAAAACAAGATAGCCTATATTTTAAACGGAATTTATATCATTATCCTAACTTCACTTCAGCTAAAATCAATTCCAATCGATACCTACTTGGTGCAATCGAAAGATTAAGAATAGTTGCAGAAAGGTTTTTATAACCCCGGTGATTTTGCTACTCCCCCCCCCCCAAAAAAAAAAATTTCGTGACGGAAATATTGCAATGTGTAACAATAATGTGTTTTGTTTTACCTATGAAACATTTAATTTTATGACGAGTCTACAGCCTATTTTCAACGTATTTTCCAGTATGAAAAAAAAACAAAGTTCAAAAACATTATTTAGTAAATAGTACCAGCCCACCAATAGAGGAGGTTATCTATTGATCAGTTGGTCTATCTTAGCATTTTGGAGAGACCCCGGGTAGCCTACTAGTCTTTCCCTTTCACTTAGAAAAGTCAAGTAACTTGTAAAGTATCGGCTTAGTTTGCCACCGAAAATCATGTTAGGCAGCCAAGGAATAAAGACCAAATAACGAAAAGGCAGGGGCGAATCCAGGATTTTTTTAAGGGCGGGCGCAAAATAGGTTGATCACAATAAACTTGCGTTAGGATCAAGTTTATATAACGCAAACTTGCATTAATTAAGTAAATTACACTGCTTTAGACTACGTTAGGGGGGCACCCCTCACCCCCTGGATCAACTACTGCGAAAAGGACTTTAGAATGGTTACAGGTGGGAAGGAGGCATTTTTTAGCCAAACTTTTATTTGTAGGAATTTCTGTTCGTCTTGGTTTCTTTTCTGTAAAATTACTTTCCCAATTGTTTCTTTAAGTTCGATTTCTGTAAATGTTTCGTACATATATTTTCTAGGCTACTTACAATTAAAATTTCAATAAAAACCTCTTCTAAAACAAACTATTAAAAAAAATTCCATCAACTATTTTGAAAACAATATCCATGAACATAAGTGAAGCTTTGAACAGGACAACGTGCAGTGGTTAAAGATACGATCCTTTCCGCTTAACATAAACTTTTGAAATATTGTTAGCAATCATCCTTGTGTTTGTGTAGTGGAAGTAATCTTGACTACCGATCGTGGGTAGTCAGGTTCAATCCCACACGGTGCAAAGGAAGCGTAAATAGTATTATTAAGTATAATAATTTTTCAATATAAGAACATAATTTTTTTTAATGCGTAATATTATTATAATTAAAACTTCAAATAGTGATCTTGTACCCTTTGTTTAAATGCAAACTATGTTTTGTTAATTACAAAAGGCATTATATATCAAGACTTCCTTTTAAATGAGAAAATAAAAAAACATAGATAATTTCGGAGACCACACTGATTTTCCATGACGATAAATAAAAAGTTTTATTTATCATAAAGATATTTCATAAATACTTTTATTTATGAAAAAAAGTATAGAAGGGAGAAAAGAGTATAATACAAGCTAGTGAAAAACGTAGACTACAATACAAATATGTCGGTCAAGACCTCCGCTTGACCGTCCTCAGTGCACGATAATAAAATAAAAAATGCTGATAAAAATACAAAGATAATATAAAAAACAAAACCTTAAAACAAACACATAAACTAAAATATCAAGACCCTCTCAAAGTAACGGTGAAAGGGTAACTGAATAAAATAACAATACTGAACGGCAATTCAATTTTTAAATTTATGCAGGGCATTTTATACGTTCCTTGTCTTATCTGCTAAAGTTCTTACGTCCCTCGTTGATTTATAAAACTGAAAATCTGCAAAAAGGATGAGCATAAGGTTGTAAGCCAAAACGAAGGATTATGAGAAGGATTAAGCCCCATATCCCCTCGTTTCAAAAGTAGATTTTTTGTCTTTTCCTTTTCGTTGCTAGAGTGTCATACTGAAATGTGTCGAATATACTAAATACCTAAAAAAGGAACTCGAGATCCATATCTCCGCGGAACTCATATTTCATAACTGTCACCATTATTGTTTATTACTGGAAAAAACATGATTTATATCATGGGTCTTACTCTTTCGTGATTCCTTTGTGAGTCTTTGCTTCTCAACTCTTTTTTTCTTACTATTCATATATCTTCTTTTTTCCGCTAAGCATGCCATATCAATTTGTCGTACTATATCATCTAGTCATTTTTTCCCGCTTTGATTGAAAGATCACCTTATTCCCGCTTTGTCTGATGTTGCTCCACAAAAAGTTAATTGAAAAAGCCAAAAATCACTCCTTTTGTTTCAGCCCATTTCACGTCCTATTTTTGGTCAGATATGAAGTAATTTGTTTGATAAGGGGCTACAATTCGTTGGAAAAAACTTAAATTGGACAATGACTTTCAACATATCAAACCATTCATGCATTTATTAATCAATAACGGGTTTTGTTTTAGTTTGGATTTGCAGGGAGGTAAAACCCAGTGAAAATATACAAGGGATGCCAACTCTCTAAGCATGAGAATCAAGAGGCTGTCTCAGTTAAATTGTCACTGAAGTAAATTGAAACGCCAAAAATCACTTATTTGTTTCAGCTTATTCCATCAGTGGCGGATCCAAGGAAGGGCCGAGGCGGGCGCACGCCCCCTAGCGTAGTCTAAAGTAGTGTAGTTTACTTAATTAACGCAAGTTCGCGTAATTAAACTTGTTCCTAACGCAAGTTTATCGGATCAACCTATTTTGCCCCCTCCCCCTAAAACAAATGATGGATACGCCCCTGCATTCCATGTCCTATTTCTGATCAGATATGAAGTAAGTTGTTAGATAAGGGGCTACAATTCGTTGAAAAAAAACCTAGCTTCGTTTTAGTTTGAATTTACTGGGAGGTAGAATCTAGTGAAAACATACTAGGGATATCAGCTCTCTAAGCATGAGAATCAAGAGGCGGGCTCTGCTAAAGGGTCACAGAATTCAATTGAAAAGCCAAAATTCACTTTTTTGTTTCAGCCCATTCCGAGTCCTGTTTTTGTTCAGATATAAAGCAATTTGTAAAATAAGGGGCTATATAATTCGGGGCTATATAAATAAGGGGCTATTCGTTGCAAATAGCTTAAATTAGAGAATGCCTTTCAACATATCAAACCATTCACACATTAATTAATTCATAACGGGTTTTGTTTTAGTTTGAATTTGCTGGGAGCAAGGCTGTATCCAGGTGGGTGGGTTAGGGGGTTAGAACCCCCCGAAATGTTTGTCCAACTCGTAAAAACGTAACAAGAATTAATATAAACAAATTTTTGATGTGTTTTTTAAAGTTTTGTTTTGTAAAACTCCCCCCGAAACAAATCCTAGATAAGTTCTTGGCTGGGAGGTAAAACCTGGTGGAAATCTGCTAGGAATGTCAACTCTCTAAGCATGAGAATCAAGAGGTGGTCACAGTTAAAGGGTCACAGAAGTCAATTGAAAAGCCAAAAATCACTTATTTGTTTCAGCCTATTCCAAGTCCTATTTTTGATAAGATTTAAAGTAATTTGTTAGGTAAACGGCTACAATTTGTTGGAAAAAGTGGAATTGGAGAGTGACTTTCAATATATCGACCCATTCATGTATTGAATAATTAACGGGTTTTGTATTTGTTAAAATTTGCAGGGGGTAAAGATTTGTATAAATTTACTAGGGACACAAACTCTCTAAAAAGGGGTCCCATATTTTTCGCTCGCTTTTCTCCAGTTTTTTAGACCATACTTTAGTACATATTCTATAGTCGCAGTTTGTTTAGGAAATTGGTCGTCAGTTTTGGAGGTCTTCTCTAGGTCCGCTACCCCCCTCCCTCTATTTTTTCTGACATCTGACATTAAATTCCACTTTTTTATATTCTTACACTCATATTAATGTACTTAACAGATGAGAAGATTGTCGCAGTTGTAATTTTGTGTAACTTTCCCCCCCCCTCCTTAGTTTTTGTGGCCTAAAACCGCTACTGTCTTTAATCATGAGAATCAAGAGGCGGTTTCAGTTAAAGGGTTATAGAAGCCAATTGAAAAAGCCAAAACTCAGCAATTTGTTCTAAAATTGTTCAGATGATTTTCGGCATACCCAACCGTGCATGCATGTTATATAATAGCCTAACAGTTCCTCACTTACTTTCCCTTGCTCCTATTTGGTCTTTTTTTAATTGTGTTATGAAATAGCAAAGTTCACCGCCTTATTTTAAATGTCAAAAGTATTCGCTGGCACTGCCAACACGGACAATTACCTCTTTTCTATAGAGAAAGTATTCACTGGTTAACCAAGCTGGGGTTACTGAGAGGTATATTTGTGATTTTTTTACTGATTGCCAGAAGTTTTCACATCTTTGGTCATTTTTATTTGTCCCTTGTTCGTAGTTGTCAAAGTGTATTTTTTTTCTGTTGTTTCTTTTTTTGTTTTTCTTGATTTTTACTCTGTCTTTTTCTGGGCTCTGCCCAGATTTGTGTGATGGGTTATAAATAAAATGATGAGGATGATGATGATTAATTAGTTAATTTAGCAAAGCATTTTGAACTTATTTCATTAGCTTGAACTTGTTAGCGGTGTAAGACCTGGTAGAAATGTGCAAGGTATTCAAACTCTTTAAGCATGAGAGTCGATTGCCAGTCCAGTATAATGGCCATACAAATCGATTGGAAAAGCCAAAAATAGAAACCAAGCCCTATTTTGGTCAGAAATGAAACAATCATAAACAAGCGGGTACAATTGATTGAATAGAGTTAAACTAATTGATTACAGATTGGGAACATGGATACCAAGTTGAAATTTAAAAAAACATGCTTGAGATATTAAACCACTTGATTAGTTCAAATTAACGGAGTAACTCTGACAGAGACCGTAACTCTGCCGGAGTAACTCTGGCAGAGACAGTAACTCTGGCAGAGTGCCAATGTAAGGGAACTCATCGTTAATAAGAGCAATTTCTTCATAGAAGCCAGAGGAGCTGTACAGTCTGTTAATAATTAAATACTGATTCACAGGGCCGGATAAAGGGTGGTTGGGCCCAATCGAGCACTGCGTCTGCAAGGGCCCATTGTTACCATAAAAAAAGAAATTCAAAGCAAATTGTTTTTGATGATAAGGGATAAATTACGAGTTATTCAAATAATCAAAAATACGTATATTTTTAGTTTGCATTGCTGGATAAGATTTATTAATGTATTTATTATTGTATAATATATACTTTATAATATAGAAAACTGATATCTATAAAAGTTCCTGCCAAATTTATTGAATTTATTCAGGGTTGTCTTATATTAAAGAGATTTTGCACTACGTATGTGAACTATTTTACGTACGTAAACTAGTATACATGTACATTTCATTTAAATATTTAATATATAGAGAGGGCACTGAAAAAATAAATCCAGTTGCACCCCACACCTGCCAAATCCGGTCCTGCTAGTTCATAGTAGATAACAATGAGTAAAAAGTAACCCTCTGTGTACCCTCAGTGAGTAAAAAGTAACCAGTGAGTAACCCTCAGTAACCCTCAATGAGTAACAAGTAACCAGTGAGTAACCCTCAGTAACCCTCAGTGAGTAAAAAGTAACCCTCTTCAATAATAACCGAAAGTTTAGGAAATTGAACATTAAAAACAAGTTATGTATCCCATAAATCCACTTTCTATAATCCAAATGTAAAATATATTTAGCTTAAATATACTTTCATAAGTTGAAGTGGAAGTTTGAAAGACAATTCGTTTCATTGATTTGTCTTTAAAAAGTGCCAGTGGACCAGACTGGATTGGGGTTTGCCCAAAATAGGATTATAACACGAATTAAGGTATATCTAATGTTAATTGGAGTCTCAAAAAGTCGCATTCCTGCTGTCCAGGCCACTAAATATTTTAAGAGTTGATAAACGGGCGAAATTACAAACACTATACAAAAAAATATTTTTCGAAATATCGGGTATTGATAGATCTCCCCCCCCCCCTAATCGCTGCCACTGGAAGCAACGGCTTCTTCAACCGTCTTAGATAATATTAACCTAAAAGAAAAGTTTTCCTGATGGAAGAAAAGAGTAACGTTAGTTACGGTAGTATGGTATACCAAAATTCCGCTTTTTTAACAAGTGGCTGATCTAGAGGGTGGAGTGGGGGAGGGGATGGAGGCAAAGTTGCATCCAGGAATTTTGTTCGATGGGAGGTATATTTAGGGGGTGGAGAATTACAAAAAATTAAGGTGGTGTTCAAGCACGGTGACGCCCCCTAGATGCGGCTTTGGATGGAGGTATGAAGTAGAAAACAAATTTTCAGGCCTTTGCTGCAGTGAAGCTTAGATTGTTAATGGTATTTGTGTTCAATCATGCTATTACTGAATGAACAAGAAATTAAATTTAGTTGCTATTTATTAAATGGTGGGAAAAACCGCATTATGTCAAAGGTATCAAATAAGTTGCAAGGATTTTATAATGATTACAAATACGGTGACCATTCGTTTTGAAAGAACTAGAGTAGTTCTAGATTTAAGGGCCCTGCCCTGTTGTCAGGATATTCCGAAATGTGTCCTGCTCATCTACGGAATTTACGGGAATTTATAATTACTTAATTTACCTAAAATTAATTGATTACGTAAATACGTAGTTAAAGTAGAGCATGCAGTCAGTTTGTGTAACTCCAAATATAAATTTATCTTTTTCCGGATTATATTTAATTAACTTTAACGATAGTTTGTGTTCTACTATTTGGCAAACTATCTGAATTTCCAATAATATAATAAACTAAGGAATTGGTCTTTTTTCAAAGATAGAATGGAGCGAAAGGACAAAGGACAAAAAAAAAAGAAGACATCACTCACTACTTATTAGCACTATTGCGGTGACTATGGCATGACGGTGACGGCCCATGAAAGCTTTCGAATAACTAAGAGCTTTTGAGATTTTTAAAATAAGAATTTGTACCTGGACTGCGTGCTCATATCTCTGCTTTAGAATGCTTCCAACTTCATTGAAAGGTGGTAGAGTCCTCCAACATGTCTTCATCTCACAAGACCCAGAAACACCGTGGCATCGGCATTGCATTCTCATAAGATTCGAAATTGCCTGGGGAGAAAAACGGAAATGAATTTGTTGCTATGGATTTCAGCAATATGTGTCGCTAACAAAGATCGTATAAAAAGCAATAATAATAAAGCACTGTTAATGGAGTCTTGGAGAATGATTTTTTTAAATTAAATGAAATCAAGTATGGAATGAGAAATCTGTATTTTAATCGATGCGACTGTGATTACAGAATCTTTTTTTGTACTTCTGTATGTGCCTGTGGGTAGGACGCTTGACCTGAAATCTTTATCCGTGAGGACGGGAAGTTGGATTCCTGGTGCGACTGGTTTTGAACATTGAACAGGGGTCAGTGGCGTGACTCAGTAAGCTCAGTCAGAGTCTACCCAACTCTAAATGGGTGCCTGGAGAAACCTGGGGAAGGGAAACAGGAAGGGTGTGCGAAAGCACAGGACGGCTGGCCCCCAGCCCCCCATTGCTCTTCCTGTCTGAATGACCATGAAATAGAGATCAACAGTGTAGGTAGGAACTGTAAAGTCCGAAGCTGTATTATTTTCTCTCTTTTTCTTTTATAGGCCTCTACGCAGAAGAGGAGAGAAGATGTTCCTAAAGAGCAATCAAGGGGCTGGGTGTTTGAGTGTATGTCGTATTAAGGGGTTCAATAGATTTTCCAAATTTTTATGGGGTACTAGTCAGTTATAGAGCCTATGTTATAGCGCCTATTTATAAAGAGCAACCCGGCCCTTTAGTAATCGAAACTCTGAAAAACGGAATTTTGAGACCAATAGGTACATCAAAAGAATTAATTTTTATGCTGAAAAACGGAATTTTGAGACCAATAGGTACATCAAAAGAATTAATTTTTATGCTGATTTTAAATATATAAGTTTCATCAAGTTTAGCCTTGCCCATAAAAAGTTACTAAAAGTCATAGAACTTTAATGAAAACCACACCATCAGATTAAGCGTATCAGAGAACCCTACTATTGAAGTTTCAAGCTCCTATCTGCAAAAATGTGGAATTTTGTATTTTTTGCCCGAAGAAAGATCACGGTTGCATGTTTTTTTTTTTTTTTTTTTTTTTTTCCTAGGGGTGATAGTATCGACCCAGTGGTCCTAGAATATCACGGGAGGGCTCATTCGAATGGAAATTAAAAGTTCTAGTGCTCTTTTCAAGTGACCAAAAATGGAGGGGAATTAGGCCCCCTCCCACGCTCACTTTTTTCCCAAAGTAACCCGATAAAAATTTTGAGATAGCCATTTTGTTCAGCATGGTCGAAAAATACAATAACTATGTCTTTGAAAATGACTTAATTCCCCACAGTCCCTGGGGAAAGGTGTGCAAATTATGAACTTTGCCCGAAGTTTACCTATAGTATTAGTAATTGGGAAGTATACAGAAGTTTTCGGGGAGGATTTTTTTCTGGTAGTTGGGGAGGGGGTGTTGGGGGTTACGTGGGAGGATCTTTCCGTGAAGGAAGTTCTCATGAAGGAGGAAACATTGCTATGAAGGGGGTGCCGGATTTCCCAGCATTATTTAAAAAAACGATCAGAAATTAAATAAAAAAAACAAGTTTTTCAACTGAAAGTAAGGAGCAACATCAAAACTTAAAGCGAACAAAAATCATTACGTATAAAATTGGGTTCACCCCTAGTCATTACCTCGCTTTTTATGCTAAAGCTTTTTTTACTTTCATCAGAGTTATTTATTCTAATTCACGGCCCTTGTGATTAAGGGGCTATTCTTAAAGAATTGGAACAAAAGCCATTTAGTCAAAAAAAAAGTAAAATTGATATGCATGCTGGAGAAACATTTTCAGCAATTTTTAACAACATACACCCTTTCAAAAATCTGGACACAAATAGTAGTGTTTAATTTAGTTTCATACCTCCTCTAGCTGGCCTGAAATGAAAAACTTGATAACATTCGCAAAAAAATATGTTTACTTTCTTTGATAGTTTGGATACACTTACGCTATTTTGATTTGGTTAAATATTAAGAGCAGAAGTAGCCCCGAAAGTTTGAACATAATACCTTCAGTCGTTCTTGGGATGCAGCTGAGATGTCTTATTGGAAATTAGCATTAAAACAGTGCAATTTGATTTAATCTTAAGGCAAAATTTCGTTTTAAGCATAATGGGCAAATGGAAGGGTGGGCGTGGGAGGGGGATTACCTTCCAATCACTTTAGACTATTGAAAAGGGCATTAGCCCTTTCTATTTTCAATGAAATGAGCCCTTTTTGAACTTCCTGCGACAACTCCTTCGATACGAAGTGCCATGGTCTAAAAAAAAAAAAAATAATAATAATAATACATTGTACCCACATCGATCTTTACTATAAAAATGTCAAGCCTTTCAATCACTTTTGACTATTAAAAAGGGCACTAGTCCTTTCATTTTTTAATTGAGTGATCCCTTTTTAAGTTTCTTCGACAGAGATCTTTATAAACACCATATATGCTTCCAGATTATAAATTACTTCCCTTGCCCTGAGGGCTTTGAAGGGGTTTTCTTCCTAAAGGATCTAATTTCCAGAAATTTCAACTCAGTTGAACTAAACGGCTGTCTCAAAATTTTGATTGGATGTGTTTGGGGAAATGGTGGGCACGAGAGGGGCGTTAGTTGCTCTCCAATCACTTTCAACTATTTAAAAAGGCACTAGCCCTTTCAATTTCCAATGGAATGAGCCCTTTTGAAGTTTCTACGACAAAGTTATCAATAAAAACCTTATATGACCCCAGGGCATAACTTACAAACCTTATTCTGAGGGTTGTGGGGGGGGGGGTTGTCGTCCTCAAAGACCTATTTTCCAGGACTTTCAACTACGTTGAACAAAATGGCTAACTCAAAATTTTGATTGGATGTATTTGGGGAAAAAGTGGGCGTGAGAGGGGGGTTAGCTACCCTCCAATCACTTTCGACTATTAAAAAGGGTACTAGCCCTTTGAATTTCCAATCGAATTAGCCTTTTTTGAAGTTTCTACGACATTTCTTTCTATAGAAACCTTATACACCCCCAGGGCATAACTTACAACCCTTGCCTTGATGGCTGTGGGGGAGTGACCTCAAAAACTTCATTTCTATCTGGTAATCAACTACGCTGAACAAAATTGCTATCTCAAAATTTTGATTGAATGTTTTTGGGGAAATGGTGAGCGTTTGAAGGGGTGTTAATTGCCTTCAAATCACTTTCGACTATTATAAAGGGCACTAGCCACTCCAATTTCCAATCGAATAAGCCCTTTTCGAAGTTTCTAGAACAACTCCTTCGATACGAAGTGTCCTGGTCTAAAGAAAAAAAATAACAAATAATATATTGTGCCAACGTCGTTCTTTACTGAGGCAGCGCGACTGCGCTGCCTATGATACTTAAGAAAAAATATATTTCTTCTTTAAGTACAATTTTATTTCATATAATTGATAATGTCAGTAGCTTTCAGCAAATCATAAATTTGAGCATAGTCATGTGATTTTATGCAACGCATAGTTAACGTCTCCAAAGAGGCAAAAATCTAGCCTGAAGCGTCTATATGTTTCCAACAATCATAAGGAAGTATACCCTGTCTAATCTCTTATTTTGTTCCGGAAGCCTGAAGTCAACCGTGTATTTCTCATCAAATCGACTACATGTAGTTAGAAAAAAATTTTTAAGTTGACGAAGTTTACACGTAGTTTAGTAAGTATATCCTGCGTTCTCATGGTTTTGGGATCAAGTTGAAGGATTCGGAATTTTCTTCTGGGAGTTTGCGTAAGGTATTTTTCTTTGGTACTCCCAAAATTACATTCACGACAGCATGTTTCTCTTTTTTTAAGCCTCTTGACCTGCAGTCTCTTTGCCCAACCAACAATTTTGACAGTTTTCAGATTTTTGGCAAATTCTGACATTTATGACCACAGTTTATAGAATTATCCAGTAAGTTTATCGCAGATCATTTCTGGTCTTCAGTCTCGCCGCGAACAAAAAGCTCCTCCCACTTGTTTGTGCAGTTATGTATCAGTGTGTTTGCGTCAATCATTGAGAAATAGTTACCAAATGCATTATTCGTAATAGCGGGTATTCCACTTATTTCCGATTGTTTTGCGTCCAAGAGAAATCTGACTTGTCTACCCGTGAAAAGATCTAATGCCGCTTATGTTTCTACGTTCTTCGGAGCACTTGCACCTCGGTCCGGGTTTTTATAATGGGTGAGATAGGGAATGATCATACTGGATAATTCTATAAATTGTGTTTATGACAAACAATCTGATCAAAAAATAAAAAACAAAAAGAAAATAAAAAAAAGATAAGAAAATAAATAAATATTCAAGCTGGTGAGTTGTAACGTTGATTCATTAATGGTCCAGTGTAAAAGTTTCTGGAGATGTCTGGAACTCTTCATTTTATATATGAGAGAGCATTGATCCTTTTAACCTTTCATTTACCCTTATTATGCTACTTGACCCTCAAATAAAAAAGAAAGCTTTCCAATGATTAGTCCCAGAGAAATTGGAGTACCTTTCATTTCTCTCTTTCTTTGTTCTTTGAGATTAACGAGCAATTCTCTAAGTAGAAAAAAGAGGAGTAAAGAGTTTCTTTTATTTCAAAAGCGATAATAAATACAGCAAGATCCCTTTTCCCTTTTGTCTATTTAGAAAAATAGGGAGTTCTGTTCCCTAAAAGAACAAATATGGATAAGACCAATTGCATAAAAAACTGTTAGATGTGATTTTATTTTGAAGCCCTTTATTGAAGATCATTATTTTTGCTTCCATGCTTCGTAGAAATGACATGTTATCCTCTGAAATAGAGAAAGAAGGGGTGACAGGTATTTCCCACTTAGGACTAAAATACGCACAAAAGCAAAAACTGGGGGAAAACACGACACTTTAGGGGTAAAACTATGCTCTTTTTACACATTGACCCTAATTTTAAAGTATCACTGACTTGTTCAACTCCAGTTAGCTATCTTTTAATAACGACTGGTGGAAAAAAAAAACAGAGTTACCCAACAGAATTCGATCACAGAGTTGCCTGGCTTTATGATAAAGAACGATTGAAGACTCGATTTAGTAATTTTAGGGATTTGAGTTTAGTGGTTTAATTTAAGTGATTAGTACTTGAGTGAAAGGTATCTACTTTAGTGATTGTGCTGCTGAGAAGCCCAGCTGGTGTTTTTTTTTTACCAGCAATCTGTGGTATGAGAGGTAAGCAATGTAAGTTCGAAACTTATTTGGATACTTGGATCTTAATATGGATAACCTGAATTTGTCTGAAGTTTCCCTAATTTACAGTACTTCTCCATACAAAATGGAAATAATTTTTGTTAGCTAAATAGCATAAACAAGAGACAAAATGAAACTGTCTTAGCTCCAAAATTATACATCTTAGGAAGCTCGGAATGTCAGGCTTGTAACAAACAATAATTTTTTCCAGACCTAAAATAGAAATTTAATGTATTTTTCCCAGATTTCTAGAAAATGATGCTGGAAAGTTGAATCCAGAAATTCCCGATTTTCTTTTTTTTTTGAAGAAAAGCTTGATTACAACCAAATTTTCTAAAAATGTTATTTAAAGCTCGGGTCAAGAAGCAAACTCTAACAATTCCAGTAGAAAGATAACTCATAGGTGTATGAGAGGGGTGGAGAGGATCTGAAATCTTGTCATTTGCACATCTACAAGAAGGGGTTGTCAGATATCAACCAAAGTAGGTGGCGAGTAAAAACTTGAATCCACGTTGTGTCTTTAGAGTTTTCATACACATTCTGAACTCTACAAGGAGGAAAGGACTACTAAATTGCTTTTCGGGGCATCTACCGGAAGAAACTGTTGGATCTCGACCAAATTTGATTGGAAGCATGAACTAGTGTGCCAGTTATGCCTTTTTGGTTTCGAAACACATCCGTATCACCTTGATGCCAAAAAAAAGAGGGAGACGTTCTGAATTTTATGAACAGGACACCTAACAGAAGCTGTTGTCCAATCTCAACAAAAACTGGTGGAAGACGTAGTTCTGGTTACACCTCTTAAGGATCTTGGCTCGCTAAATTCTTGTCATCAAGGCATATAGCAAAAGGAGTTAAGAAATCTTGTTAATAAATTGAAATTTTGTTAGTAAATTTTTATTATTAACAAAATTCAAATACAAAATATCGCAAAAACATTAAAAACTTAAATTCGATATACTTGCTTTTATTTTCGAGGAACACTGATGTAGATATGGGAACAATGAAAACTTCGGATTCAATTTGCTTATATTTACTGCTAACTGTGCTCTCTATTTTATTTTGATAAAAATAAAATTTAAAAAATTAAAAAATGATTATAACCAATACATTATTTATTCAACTTTTTGCCCCTAAAATCTCTGCACCCGGGGCAAGTGCCCCCTTTGTTCTTCCTAAAACCACCTTTGTCTGAGCCTGAACATATCTTTGCGGCGAAGAAAAAGGAGATGGTTGATTTTTTTTTTTTTCTTGTCATCGGGAAATGTAGCAGAAAGGGTTATTTGATCTCAACAAAGCTTGTTCAGAAGTAAGAATAAGCCATTTTGAAGTCCAGACCCAATCTGATGTCTGTAAGAGAGGAGGGCCCCTAGAATTCTTGTCATTGCCAATACTGCCAAACTTGATAGGAAGTAACCCTAAGCGTTCTATCTTTTGCGTTGTTGTGTGTGTACCATATCCAGCCTCTACGAAGCTAAGGCATTTCTAGATTCTTGTCCTCATAGTATCTGCAACAAAGAGGTATTAGATCTCAATCAAATTTGGCGGAAAACGAGAGTTCGTATCCCCCTTATAACATTTCCAGTCCTGATCAATCCTACCTCAGTGGAAAATTGGGGAAGGAGGGAGGAGATACATTTTTGCAATCAGAATGATGACCAGAACAATAATTAGAATAAGAAAAAGATGCAAAGCAATAATTTCCATATTCCAGCACTTTTCCAAGGGCTGGGTCTGAATTGTCTTTCACACAGGCAGTGGGCCCCAAAATTTTTGTCGCCAGGTCCTTCTAGGGTCTTTGGGCTCACAGAACCAAAAGACAGGGGTCCCTGAATTTATTTATTAGCATGCATTGAGAAAGGGGATATGGGTCTTCATCAGAATGGGTATGAAGTAAGAGCTAGAATCATAGCTGTGCCCTTTTAAGACCTGCAACAAATCCAAAATCCTTGGAGGGGGGTTTGAGAGTCCTTGTTATCATTCTACTTGCAAGGTGTTTCGTCTATTGGCACATGAAAATCTCTTGGTCCTTAGATAAGTAGTAAAAACTAAAATTATACGGGAACGAAGATCCGCGTGCACATAATAGTTGTCCTTAGGGCTGTCTAATTCCCTGTTAAGCGACAAACTTGAATCAGAGATGGAAATTGTCACCCCGAAAACGGAGTTGTTGCTCCGTAATTGTAATGTACGGGCCACAGTTACTGCAGCACTTTACTGAGTCTTGGTATCGAAGGCCTAACTTGTTTTGTTTTTCCTCGTGACATTGGCGTTCCTCTAGATAACGAGAGAAGGCGAAATAGTTTTCCTAGTTACACCATCTATCTTTAAATTTTTGGACTTTAAACCTCGTCCTTCATGTCTACGCTAGACAGAACTAATGAATAATAACAAAGGTTTTTATTTTCTCTGCTCTCTCAATTTACATGGAAAGAATTTTAGGATTTTTCAGTTGGTATCAAGTTACTGCTCAAACAGGCCGACTTTCCTTAGCAAAGAAATTAATCAACAACACAGAATGGTGGTTACGGAACTTTTATGGTGACACAACACAAAAAATACTTATTTGACATATCTCTGATCAGATAATCATTTAAATACTGAGACCTCTATGGCTGGGACCCTAGTATGTGGTCTAAGGGGTTACGAATCTGATTATTTCGCTTACGCCAGATTTATCAGATTTACGGTGGCAGAATCATGACGGACACATATGCATGATTTATTTCAAGAAGGGAGAGGGGTATGCTCACAAATTTCAAAACAGAGCGTTTTTTCAAATTTTTCAAATTTTCAGTTTTTTCAAATTTTCCAAATTGAGCGTTTTCTGGAAAACCAATGAAAATATTTGAACAATCCTAAAGTTCCAAGACCTGAAACGGGGGCATGGGTCTGAAGGCCTTGTACCTAGCAAGAACAAACGCAGACAAATATATAGGCTTTTTTAGAAGGGGGGGGGATCCGTAAAAATTTGAAAAAAAAATACAGAAAAAGATATGTATTTCATGTGAAACGAAAAAATAACACAAAAGTAGTGGTTTTGTACAGAAGATACAAGATATTACAGGAGAGTCGTAAAATTTAAAGGTTTGAGGGTGGTAAGGGCCCAAAACCCTGCTCATGCGTAATGCACCCAACAGTAATCACGGACGTAAACATAACGCAGATCCGAATATCAAACAGTTCGTGGTAACGAACTGTAAAAAGGAGCGAGCCGGCTCAATGGTAACCGAAACTCTAGAAAACGGTATTTTGATACAAATAGATACATCAAAAGAATCAGATTTTAATGCTCATTTCAAATATATAAGTTTAATTCTACCCATCAAAAGTTAGGCGCCTGAGAAAATTTGGCTGATTTTCGAAAAAAGCGAGAAAGACCCCCTAAAAGTTATAGAACCTTAATGAAAATCACACCATCATATTCCGCGTATCAGAAAACCCTACTGTAGAGGTTTCGAGCTTCTCTCTACAAAAATGTGGAATTTCGCATTTTTTGCCAGAAGAAAGATCACGGGTGCGGGTTTATTTGTTTGTTTGTTTGTTTTTTTTTTCTCAGGGGTGATCATATCGACCTAGTGATCCTAAAATATCGTAGGAGGGATCAATGGAATGGAAATTGAAAGTTCTAGTGCCCTTTTTAAGTGACAAGAAAAAATGGAGGGCAACTAGTCTCCCTCCCACGCTCATTTTTTCCCAAAGTCACCTGATCAAGATTTTGAGATAGCCATTTTGTTCAGCATGTTCGAAAATATTATAAGTATGTCTTGTAGGATGACTTAATCCCCCAAAGTGCCCGGGGGGAGGGCTGAAAGTTATGAACTTTACCCAGTTTTAACATATAGTATTGGTTATTTGGAAGTATACAGACGTTTTCAGGGGAGATTTTTCCTGGTAGTGGGGGGGGGTGGGTGGGTCGGGAGTTATGTGGGAGAATCTTTCCATGAACGAAGTTTTCATGGGGGAAGAGACATTGCTATGAAGGGGACGCCGGATTTCCCAGCATTATTTAAAAAAAGATCAGAAATTTAATATAAAAAAACAAGTATTTCAACTGCAACAGCAGCAAAATCGAAACTTTAAACGAACAGAAAATATTACATATATAATTGGGTTCACCCCGTAGTCAATACCTCGCTCTTTAAGCCAAAGATTTTTTAGTACTTTCATAAGAGCTATTTATTCTAATTAACGGCCTTTGTGATTAAGCGATCATTTTTAAAGAATTGGAACAAAATGCGAACTTTTGCTTAAAGAGCAAGGTATTGACTAGGGGGCGAACCCCCTAATAAACGTATTAAAAATATATGAATATAGAAGTTCGTTACGTAAGTTAATTCGTAAGTTACGTATATTTATTACTAATAAAAACGTTCGTAAATAAAATTAAAGAAGTTTCGAGAAAGCCATTTAACTAAATAAAAGTAAATTAATGTGAAAATTTTGTTTTAATTATTCATTTACGGTGAGCCAAGATAAAAACCTGCATTTATTCAAAAACGTTCAAAAATTAAATAAAAAAAAACAAGTTTTTTTTAACTAAAAGTAAGGAGCGACATTAAAATTTAAAACGAACAGAAAGTATTCTGTATATGAAAGGGACTGTCCCCTCCTCAACGCCTCGCGCTTTACGCTAAATTTTGACTCTGTCTCACAACTTTATTTTTTAAAACAATAAAAAACTTTATCATAAAGAGCGAAACGTTGAGGAGAGGACAGCCCCTTTCATATACGGAATAATTTTTGTTCGTTTGAAGTTTTAATGTCGCTCCTTACTTTCAGTTTAAAAAACTTGTTTTTTTTATTTAATATTGTTAAAGATGCAAGTAGCATGGTTAGAAAGGCAAAGCTTAACACATCTACAAAACACTTATACTACTGCTTGGTGTGCTGAGGATTAAACAGGAAATGAAAAAATTTAGATTTTGGTTTAATATAGACATAAAGATCAAAATACAATATGATATTCAGCAATCAACAAATTTAAATTTGAAACTATAAGATAATTCGTTACGTAAAAATTCATTTATTTATTTTTCAGGACATAGTTTGTACCTTTTTCATTTATAATCTGAGTTTTTATTTTCGATTCTTGATCTAACATTAATTTTTTAAAACAGGCCTGGGTGATAATAGCTTATCTCGCATAATTGGTAAGTTTCCTAAACTCTGAGCAAGTCACTAATTCGAAAAAAATTTCATGATGTTCCTAACAGGTATGTGAAGTACATCCGAAGAGGCAATAACGCGACCTGAACCGCCAGTGGGTTGACGATTCTCACACGGTAGTGCACATTTCTATGTCTGGAGAGTGGAGACGAGTGAGTTATTCTCTTTCAGATATTGTCGGCCCTCCAAAGGTAAAAGTACGTATATGCACAATTTTTCACTTCTCGACTTAATGCCACCACCATACTAAAAAAAATGTGCTGAATCGAATGGTATATGTAAGAAGGCTCTAGTCCAAATATTAACGGAAATAGCATATGGATAAAGTACGTATCTGAAAAATTTCTGGGCGCATCCAAAGGTAAAAGTACGTATCTGTGTAGATACGTACTTTCACCCTTGGTACGTACTTTTGCCTTTGGCCGGCACATTAAAATGAGAAAGGAAACCAAAGGTCAAAGTACGTATATGTCATGATTCAGCACAATCATCATTGTTTGTTTACCAGAGCAGAGCTGAACAACCAGCAACTCTGAGCTATTAAAGAGTACTGGCATAGAATGTCAAGAGGCTTTCTAAATTTACAGAGAGCGTTGGTTATACAAAAGGAAAGAGATTTAAGGTAAGAAAATTTTGCTTCATGCTATTTTGGAACCTTTTCTCCAAGTAGGCCTAAACCCTCTGGTAAAACCCCATCTGTACTACCAGGTAGGTACAACAGACCCGCTACAACCAGTGTACACAGCTAGCTATGTAGCTGTCGAATTAGTACAGGAGAGCAGCGTCATACCAAATTACCAACCAACCACCTAAAGCCATTTTTTTAGTATTGCCTACAAACATGACTTACCTTTGAAATAAAATAAAAAACAAGGGATGCATCAAAATAACCCCTAGAACCTTCTCTGTCATCTGAGATAATCAGGGATTAGTTTGGTCAACTATTACAACATTGAGAAAAAATTGAGGGCCTCTAAATATTGCTTACCTTAGAAACAAAAAAAAATGTATCAAAATAGCCCTAGAACCCCTCTTTCATCTGAGATAATCAAGGTTGATAACAAGTTCTTAGAATTCCAATTTTTCAGGACATTGGCATGTCAAGCAAGTACAAATGAGGCATCAACTTCAAATACCGACTTGCCATCTTCCAGTGAAGAGCAACGAGGAGCTAGTTCCTGTTCCCCCCCAGAAATCATCCAGATAAATCAAACAACAGACATATCACCCAATTTTTCTGGACATTCTCGATCAAGGGACACCACTGATGGAGAAGCTAAAACTAAGGCACAGTTAAAACACTTTGCTGATGAAGAATTCGAAAAAGAAGATTTAAGTAGAGGTGATAGTGATGAGTCTGATATTGACTGGGAGGACGTTGAAGGGACATTTGGGTCTTCTGATGATGAAAGGCAGACAACTTTGAAGAAGAGGAGAAAGCTCTTTACAGATTTAGTTCCTCTTTCGGTCAGTAATGATCTTACATCAGATCATCCAGAGTACAATCTGATCCATTTTCCTACCGATCCTTTCCTGCCCTTGGAAGATTCGGCTTCGGATGCAGCAGCTTATGAGACCCAAGATGACCAGCTAAATTTGGACAATCAACCATCTAATGAAAGCAACAATGCTGTTTGTGAACCTGATTCCTCAGACCATGTCATGTGTGTAATTGACGCTGTAGCAGCAAGGTCTGTGGGACAAGATAGAGAAAATAGACGTGAAGAAAATGGTGGAGGAGAAGGAAGGTCTATTGTTGACCTTACTCCAAAACGAGTTCGCTCAGAAAAAGATAAATTTGAAAGAGATGTTAAGAAGTATCCATTTCCTGACGAACCTGGCTGTAAATCTAACAAATGTACAAACTCATGTTTGAAGTTTTCCAGTGTAGAATTCAGGAAAATTTATGACACATGTTGGAGCAAAGAATATAAATCAAGACAAATGTGGCTCGCTTCTTTGCTGACATTCCTACCAGTTAAAAGAAGGACTATTGCCCCAGAAGCTGCGTGTAGAAAAAAACTACAGTTAGGTACAGCCTTCCCAGAAATTCGAATGACGACCCCACACTTACCCCAAAAGTTGAAAACTTGCCAGTTTGCAAGTCTACATTCCTTGGTTGTCTAGGATTAGGCAAGAATGACAGAGTGATTTTTACAATCAAGTCAAAAATTGAAAGGGATGCTCTTGGGAATGAGCTCAAGGACGGAAGGGGCCATAAAGTGGCAGGGCCACCAAACAAAGTTGATCGAAGCCTTGTGATGCAGCACATTGAAAGCTTTCAGCCAGCAATTCCACACTATCGTCGAGCTCACGCTCCAAATGTTCGGTACCTTTCTCGTGATTTGAGCTACAAATTTATGGCAGAAGACTTTAATGAAAAATATCCAGCAAATAAAATCTGTGATGAGACATATAGGAAGATTCTTAATGGTATGAAAGTATCATTGTGCATGCCCCAAAGTGACAGCTGTGACATTTGCACACTATTAAAAGAGAAAGTAGGGGCTGCGAGAACTCCTGGTACAAATGGTGAGGCAACCGAGAAAGAGACTGAACTGTACAGAAAGCACATAGATCTTGTTGAACAGGTTTCAAAAGCATTTTCTGAAGATAAGCAGAAATACGAAAAAGATTCAACTACCATGTTGTTCACCGTGGACCTACAAAAAGTGTTATTGCTTCCCATCATGCACAGCAGAAAGGAGGCCTTTTTTCTATCAAGACTCGTGTGTTTTAATGAGACGTTTGCCCCCGTTAAGGCCACCCAACAAAACCAGAACCTTTGCGTTGTTTGGAACGAATCTCGACAAGGACGTGATGCACCTGATATAGGTAGTGCCTTCCACAAGGTCTTAAAGATGAATAGGGATATCTTGCACTTCATTTTTTATACTGACAATTGCTGTGCCCAGAAAAAAAATTGGACAATTTTTAGTGAATTTGTACTGATAGTCAACAGTGAAGGAGGACCTGAAACGATTCGTATCAAGTATCTAGTGAAAGGCCATACGCACATGGGGGCTGACTCCATACACGGATCGATTGAGTCTCGAATTCGAAAAAGGGATGTTCTTGACTTTGAGGATTTGTGCGACACCATAGAAAAAAGTAGAAAATTCACGAAAGCCGTGAAAATGGACATAGAAGACTTTTGCCAGTGGAAAAGCTTAAAAGCTCCTGGCATCGTCATGAAGAACTTGGGCGTGACCATTGATGAGTTCAGTGAGGTCTGTTTTAAGAAGGGAAAAACAGAACTGTTCTATAAAACTAGCCCTGAGGGTGAAGAAAAGAGTCTAAGTTTTGTGCCAAAAAAGCTGGTTAGTACAATCAAAGAGGCAAAGTATCCTTTGCCAGATCCGATTCTTGGCGCAAGGGGGGTAAAGCCAGAAAAGAAAAAGGCCATCTTAGAAAAATTTGTACCTTTTATGAATGAGAATCGCCGTACATTTTGGCGCACTATGCCTTCATCAACAGCTTCTGTCGATTTGCTGAAGCACGGCTGTGTTTCTTAGCTGCCTGCAGTATTTCAGTGATTTCTTTTTATTTTTTTTATTTTTTAACTTCTAATTATTTGAATAAAAAAATGACTTGTTGTACATGCTTCATACGTGGTTTTACCTTCGGTATACGTCATAGATACGGGGTTTTGGGCAGAGTAAATAAAGTGCGTTTTATGTTTTATACAGACTTTTACCTTTGGGACTTCATTCGAATTCGAGTCTCGAGTCAAAGGTAAAAGTACGTATATGTCATATACGCACTTTTACCTTTTGAGAGCGCCTCTTTATATGAGTAACGGTCCAATGGTAAAAGTACGTATCTACTGTTTCAGGCTTCGGGGCAGTAATAATAGAAAATTTTACTTAAAAATATGAAATCCCCATATTTGTTTACCTATTTGACTAATTTCCAGAATTAGCCAGTGTCCAGTTTCACCGTAAACCGTATTTGAAGCTCTCAAAAGTACTCAAACTTTGAGCCGTGATTTATCGAAATAATGAAAAGTGTAGATACGTACTTTTACCTTTGGAGGGCCGTGGTATAGTCAATCGGTTTTGTTACAACATACCCAACTTCATCGGTTGTTTGGAAAGTGTACCCGGTTTGTCTAGCAGATTACGAATCGAGATGAAAGTTTCAGGATGTCTATTCTTTGGAGGGAAGAGGTAAAGGGGCTCACAATCTTATGTCTGAGTGAAGGATGCAAAATATATTTTCTCCAGTCCTCACAAATGATTATATCCCAAATTTCTTCTGTATTTTCTGCCTGGCCCTTGACATGACCTTTAGCTAGATTACAAATAATAGTCTTTATATGAAATAGTCCTAGATTTTCGTTTGTATTTTAGTGTTCGATTCATAAATTTGAAATGTGCAATAAGAATAATTATCAAACTACTAGTAAGATTAAAATTTACAACTGAGATTTATAATATTTGTTCAATAGCAAAAAGAAAAGACCAGTGGTACTTATGTACTATTATGTACTCAAGTTCTTAATCTGAGTTTGAAAATTACTGGTATAGCTGTCTTTATTTGGAGACAATTAGCTTAGGCTCAGAGGAAAAACTACGTTGTAGGTATATTTGAATTAAATATTTAATATATAGAGTTGGTATTATGGTTAGGTTATGTTAGGTATGTAATATAATACGTTCTCGGTGGCCTGCTTCCCCTTATTTTTTGTCGTAGTTCATTTCGTTAATAAATTTCATTTTGTTAATAAATGTGGCCTGCTTCCCCTAATTTTTTTGTCGTAGTTCATTTCGTTAATAAATTTCATTTTGTTAATAAAGTATTAATTTTTTCATCTTTTTTTGGTACATTTCATCAGGATTAACCTAACTTCACTTCTTGAGTGGGGTCGCTATAACACACAAGTGCCTAGGCAAGTTTTTCTCGTTGTTTCGGATTCTGCAGTAAGTAGGCTGAGGTACCACCGGAGCAAGCTTCTCTTGGTGAAAAGAATGACACGATTTTAATCTCTTTCATGAAATAACATAAGTCATATGTTGTTTTATTCGGCAAACCTTTTTGCATGTTTATGTTGACAACTCGTTCTATAATATCTTCAATTGTTAATGTGTTCTTTGATATATATAGCACATACAATAATCTTTAGAAAATTTCATTATAGCTATTACAAGTATTTGTGACGTCATTCAAATGAAAAATATTTTCCAAAATTATGGGCATAAACGAATTTTCTCAAAGTTATGAACTATATAGATTTTTTTTTCATACTGGAGAATGGCATTTTGCCAATTTTCATAAAAAATTATGCTGCCGCTTTGGTAAAAAAAAAATCCCAGATATATAAACAAATATTCATATACACAATTATTGCTCGTTTAAAATTAGGTTGAATAAAGGAGAAAAAAGAGAGATTAATGTTCTATAATTCGGTGTTAAAAAGCTTTTTCTAATTCATTAAATAAATTTATGTATTAATTAATCAATTAAATTAAAAGCTTTACTTCATTTAGGTTATTTCTTCGACATATTTTGTAATTTAGTTCTTTTATTCCTTAAACCGGTGCCAGAAAGGGAAGTCACAAAACCCTGTATTTTTCCCCCATTGTTCTACCCTTTGTTCCTATGTCAAATTTTGAGGCAGTAAAATGAGCGCAACCGCTGACTGGCTGTTTTGTATGGAATTCTAAGTTGGTGCAAGAACGAAAAAGTTCTTGAGTCACTACATTTTTCAGAAGTAAACTCTCTGTTTCTCTTTAATCTGCATATTCTTGATTTACATATTCCATGATTGGCTTGTTTCTTTGTCAATCGCAAAAGGTGAATATAACGAGAACGAACGATGTGAGCTAATACAACGCTTCTTGTTTAAGCGTGACATAACGTGTCATATGTAACTTGTCATAGGAACCCATGACCCAACTAAGTAGAAAGACTCAGTGGGAGGGAGAGAAATCAAACAGTTCGTGAACGAACTGTAAATAAGGAGCGACCCAGCTCAATAGTAACCGGAACTCTCAAAAACGGAATTTTGATACCAATAGGTATATTAATAGAATTAAAGTTTTATGCTGATTTCAAACATGTAAGTTTCATTAAGTTTAGTCTTGCCTATGAAAGGTTAAATGCCTGAGGAAATTTGCCTGATTTTTGAAAAAAGGTGGAAATCCCCCCTAAAAGTCATAAAATCTTTATGAAAATCACACCATCAGATTCAGCGTAAAAGAGAACCCTACAGTAGAGGTTTCAAGTGCCTATCTAAAAAAATGTGAAATTTTGTATTTTTGCCAGAAGAAAGATCACAGATGCGTGTTTATTTGTTTTTCTTCCCCAGGGTGATCGTATCGACCCAGTGGTCCTAGGATATCGTAAAAGAGCTCATTCGAACGGAAATTGAAAATTATAGTGCCCTTCTTAAGTGACCAAAAATTAGAGGGCAACCAGGCCCCCCTCTCCCACGCCTCTTTTTTTCTCAAAATCGTCCGATCAAAATTTTAAGGTAACCATTTTCTTCGGCATAGTCGAAAGGCCAAATGAATATGCCTTTGGAGATATCAGGACCCCCCACAGCCTCTGGGGAAAGGTCTTTAGGTCACAAATTTGCCTATTGCTTAGGTATAGTATTTGTTTTTGGAAAAAATGCATAGATTTTTCGGGGGGGGGGCCTATTTTCTACTGGTGGGATTTTTCACGGGGGTAATTTTTCATGGGAAGTGAAGTTTCCAGGGGGGGATTTTCAGGGGATATTTTTACAATGGGGGAGTTGGCCACAATTCCTATACAAAATTTTTCTTATGTCTTGTTCTCTCATTGCCTACTCAATCTTACGCATGAAGATGTTAAGGGTAATTGTTCAGGGTAAATTTTCACCAGGATTGAATTGTCTAGATAATAAATCCTTGGGGAGGAGGGATTTTTCAGTGGAGGAGTAGCCAGATTTCCTGGCATTATTTAAAAATGATCAGAAATTAAATGAAAAAAAAACAAGTTTTTTCAACTGAAAGCAAGGAGCAACATTACAACTTAAAACGAACAGGAATTATTCCGTATATGAAAGAGATTGTCCCCTCATCAACGCCCCACTCTTTACGCTAAAGATTGCCTCTGTGTCATAACTCTACCTTATAAAGTAATAAGAGACTTTAGCGTAAAGACCGGGTCGTTGATGAGGGGAAAGCCCGTTTCATATATGAAATAATTTATGTTCGTTTTGTTTTAATGTTGCTCCTTACTTCCAGTTGAAAAAACTTGTTTTTTTTTATTTGATATACAGTAAAGGACGTACATGTTTGGGGGATAATTTGTTGCGAAATTACTCGTCATAGAGTAATTTATTCTTGACGGTACAAACTCGTCATAAACACAGCTTGCCATTGTTTTAACTCGTTATGAGAAAAACGCGCATAAGGATGACTTGAAAGAGAGATAAACCGTCATAACACAATGATGGAAGAAGTACTGACGAAGGAGAGATACATAGATAGCTCAACGCTTCGTTCCATTTTGCTTGGAAAGCTCGTTATTCTTTTAATCTGATTTTTTTTATAAGTGCACTTAAAAATAAACTTATTTCTAAGAAAATATATTCTAAAAATATTCCAGGGCCCAGGTGCCCCCACCCCCCCCCCTCAAAAAAAGAAAGAAATTTTTTTCCAAATTCCTACTTTTTTTCTTATTCAAAGTGTCCAATGAACTCTTTATTATTGCCCCCCCCCCTTCCTATGTAGCCTATACGGAATGAATCAATGCTTGTACAATGTTGTTGCAGGAATTAGACGACGAAGACATGGATATTAGTGAAAAGAACGATGCTATTACTGATGATATCAACAACGTCAAAGAAACTGATGACAACAACAATGTTTAACATCAGACTGCAAGCATGACAATGTCTTTTTTTTTGCGACGAGGCTCACTCACGAAAATATAACTTCAAAATTGGTTAGAAACAGAATAGACCTGTTGGAATCCCGCTCTTTGTCAATAATCTTAGTTGAGGAGTCAGAACGTTATCGAATGTCAAGAAATCTTTGGATAACGATATATCTGTGAAATCCATTAAGAACAGTTATAATCACTTTATTACTTTAACGTCATAAATAGTGTTGCCATACAGCAACAAACGCAACGGAGAAACATTGTTTGTTTTTATTCCGCCAAAATCACATTCTGTCTGTGAGATATTGCGAATGGATAGCATTTTTAATTTGTAACTCCCATTTTCAATTTATCTTGGATACAATGATCGTAGTTTTCTAATTAGTTACCTTGCTTTTTCAAATATTTGCGGCTTTTTGCCAGTATTAGTCATGCTACGATTGTGCAACCTACAGAAAGTGTTTTAGCAAAGCATTAAAAATATTACCGATTTATGTGATAACGTATTTTCACGTTAATCTAATTTATATTTCGTTTAATTTGTTGTTTACGAGCCAAGTTATAAGAAAAATAATGAATGTTGATACTATCCCAAAGCAGTATTGTATTACTTCTCTACTACTTTTCGTATGAACACTGCTAGTTACAACATTTGTACTTTGCTTTTACTCAGTTCTTCCTCTTCTGAGGTTTTCCCCTCGCTTTCAAGTTTTTCAACACCTCTTGAGAGAAAAATAATTGTAATTGTGTGTTTGTATATAGGTATATATGCACTTATTTATGATTTCTTATGGATAAAAGACAGGACATGTGAAGCATTAAAAAGAAAGATAAGAAAGCAAAGCTCCAGAAACAATAACAACAATTTAACGTCATAAAAAAAATTGCTGGTCCAGGCCAATTTATTTACGCTGCTTGTGATATTTTCTCAATTTCACATGTGACAATTTGACAATATTTTCTTTTACAAGATTTAAGTTACAAGGCTACAGGGGACTCGCTGCATATCGGAAAACACGCGGTTTATTCTAAGATGATCATATTCAAGAAGATTTCAGTAAATGCCACCCGGCATCGGTGGCAGGGCTACATTTTATAAATCCTTGCAAGAAGGGCTCTTTCGAACTCCGAATCATACCATACGAACGATGGACTTCAATTTCCAAACTTTCTGATATACGGGGTTTAATTTTTTCAAGGTTCTTACCAATTTGGGGACCATAGTATGTCAAATTATCCCAAGGCTTTACCGCAGTACTATCGCAAGTCTGCATCGTCAACTCTAAATCGTCATCTAAATCGTCAACTCTACATCGTCGATCTAAATCGTCAACTCTGGTCGGACATAATTTGCTGAAAATCCAAATATCCCAATTTGCTACATTATCATCATTATTGTAATTATGTATTTATTTCATTATTATTTTTTCTTTGGATTAGCAAGGACGAAAAATCAGCTTGGGAAGGCATATGATGCATGTGGGGTAAGGTAGATCCCATTCTTTCCATGGTGATCACTACTGATGCTTATAGTGCTGAATATGAATGCAACTTCGTTTAGGAATATAATTTAATTATTCGTTTTTCGTCAGTTTTGGTTATGTCTTTTTTTTGTGAAAATAAAAAAAAACTTTCAAGTTACGAACGTTGTGAACTTCACTCGTAACTTTCAAGTCAATAGACATCGTTGAAGTTGACTTGAAATTTACAAGTTTAAAACCCATCTGAACCTAAGAAATCTAAGTATCTTTGATCAGAAGGTTAACTTCTGACCAACTTCGTCAATTGACAAGCAGTGCTGTCAATTCAATAAAATTTAGAGAGGGAAATATGTTTTTCAATATCTAGGTGTGCGAGATTGTCGTCCCAAAAAGTAATTTTTCAAAATGTGGACAACGAATCTGGGGGATGGAGCCCCAAATTGATGTCACTTGTAAAAAGGCTTTAGATCCCAGAACTTACAGTAGAATAAGAATCCTCTCAGACTTTATGGTTATCTATTTTCTTATAGGTTCAGAAAAAATTAAACACTTGATATGCATTGCTCTTTAACGCAGGTCAACACTATTGCGCAGTAGACAACAATTTGATTGAATGCGTTAAAGCGACTCATACGTAAACAATTCATGCTATAGATCAGCGTGAATATGCAGACCTCTGCGTACTTTCTTTGTAGAAAGAGACCGACGAGGGGCACGGCCGAAAAATGCGCTTCATCGTACTAACGGAATTTAATGCACATCAGCTCGATAGTCCCACCTGAGTCGGAGAACGCCTGGGTTGCAGCACATACGAAGGGTGACTGGCGCCTCATTCTGGACCTAGTTGCCTTTGGGGGTACAGGAGGAACTAAGGTCTAAGGTGAGGCCATATTGAATTTCCATTATCTTTTATAACTAGAAAATAAATTTAAGATTTTACAAAAGAAAAACATGGAGAAGAGGGGAAAATATAAACAGAATCTAGTAGTAAAATATAACCAAATAACTTTTTAGTAAATGAAGGTTCTACTTAGGAAGTTCCAATTTTTAAAGTAAATATTCTTAGTAAAAGGGAAAAAATTACTTCCTGTCTTGATGCTACAGCCAATATACACTTGAGTTAGAACGTACCCTTGCATAATTCAGATAACTGTCCAGTACCAACCAAAATAGCCAAGAAATTGACTTGTCATTTTGAAGGTAAAAAAGGTGAAAAATGGGTAAAGGTTTCGGTACTGGAGATTACAGTCCCTACGGGCGATGCTGATTTCTGTCTCTCGACCCTTCAGCCAGAAAGTGGAATGGGAGGCCTTTTGTTCTCTGTCCCTCCTTTATTGTCCCTCCTCTTGTTCCCACAAGAAAAAAAAAATCGGACTTTCATGAAAATCCTTTCATGAAATCGGACTTTCATGAAAGGTAAATAGGACTTTCATGAAATTTTCAGTCTTCTAATTCCAAAAATATTTATAAGCCCCAAAATATGAAAAGAATATTTTCACATTAGTTTTATTCTAGTGATTACAATACATATTTTATTTATATATTTTTTGGTACTGGTTAAGCAAGCGGTAAACATGCGATAAGTGAAGTTTCGTTAATGCTACTGAAATCAAACAAAATAGGATGAAAATATAATAGTTTAGAAACAAAGTTCGGCTATATATTTCCACACTAGGGGGGGGGGTAAAGCATAGCACATATTTAATACGTAACCTAACCAAACCCAACCTAGGTCCCTTTGCCCCCCCCCTTAGCCCCAAATAACAATAGTTTAAATATTGTAAACGCAGTGACAAACCACGGTTTCCAATCTAATTGTCTATTAAATAAAAAACCATTTGACTAGTTTCTTAAGCATCTTCCCTGTATAATATATGGCGTGTTTACCGCTTTCTTAGCCAGTACCTTTTTTTTACAAAAACCTCCGCTTGCTAAAATTATGTATAAATGGAATATTTTTCAAAGAGTTATAACCTAAAAATAGAACTCAGCCCCAAACAGTGACTAGGAAATTTTCGTATCAGTTTCCGATTTTTTATCAATTGAGCGTATAAGTATTTGAAGACTTCAGTTAACTCAATATTTTCAAAGACCACCAGCCCTGACAACCCAGGACTCAAATCAAGACACAGATACATGCTTTTATAAGGACTTGTTTCGAAATGAGTTTTTGTTTTGGATTCTTACCCTTCTTCCTGCTTCATTATTATGCAAATTCATCAGGTTTCTAGCGTATTTAAATACTTTTTCTTTGACTTTTTGCTGTTTTAAAGTTCTCTCTGGAGCATCAACGAATTGCCGAGAAAAAGCAACGCCGTATCTCAAATTGTCACTGAAAGAAGAAAAGATGATTAATGTACGCTCAATACTATTCGGTATTCAGTGGATACAAGATACCTTTTTCTCTAGAAGAAATTGTAATTACTAGATGATTAGCTAAGAATCTCATTTGAAAACTATTTGATACTGAGGAAGGTCGTTTATGCACATGGTCTAGGGACCTACCATGGACACCTGTATCAGGCACGTACCCGGAAGTTTTGAAGGAGGGGCAACTATTAAAAACCCAGGGGGACAATAATAAAACACAAAACTTTATTTGATGATTTAAATAAGAATTAGACAGGAACTCAAGAAAAGTTATACTTTCAGGGGTAGTCCCCGAGAACTTGATCCTTTGCATGCATACCAGTCCTGTGAAAATTATATCCAAGGAGGTAAGGATGCTGAAAAGAGTTTTTGGCTGCGGAAAGTTAGTTTTGGCTGAACGCTGCACACAATTTTAGTTTTTTCTTCTTATATGGGGGAAGGTAAATGGCAAGTTTAGTCTCTTTCCAGGGTCCAAGAGCTGTCAAATTTTTTTTATTTGGTACAAGTTTTAAACAAGAAAATATTATGTCTGCCACAGGAGAGTATTATGACTCTTGTTTTTTGAAAACCGTTTATATTCATTATTTTATAATTTTGAGCAAAGAGGGTTGAGATATAAGATAGCCAAACTAAATTTTTAGGTGATAAAATAATAAAAATTTAACAATTAATTAAATGATAGATAAATTATGATTAATGACCGCACATACCCTTAAAAAATATCAAAGTGATCGTTTGCAGAAAAATAATTTTAACCGAATGCTGCACAATATTCTGTGCTTTTTTTCTACGGGGGAATGTAAATGCCCAGTTCCTCCTCCTTTAAGAGCTCTTGACCTCTGTTCAGGCGCGTAAATTTATGAGATCAAAGGAAGTGGTGGGTGGGGGTGGGGGTTTAAATTTACTTTTCGAAACATAGGGGTAATTTTATGGTTCTATAGATGTTTTCAATGAAAATTCTACAAAAAAGGGTGTTTTAGGGAAAATGCAAAATAATTTTTTAACTTCTAGGGAGGGAGGCATGAATGTAGAGGTCAAATAAAGCTGCCCCCCACTCCCCTTATACCAAATTCACATGTGTGGTTCTGTCATTTTTTTTTAACAGTATAGCAGTTTTTAACGAGGAAATACATCTCGCCAAGAATAGTGTAATGACTGCTTTTTTTTGGAAAAATTTGTTGTTTAATATTTTTGAAAAGAGCAGATTTGAATAAAAGGACATTCAAACTGATATAAAGCTAAATGTTGCATTATAATACCCAATCAATGATAAATTCGTCACATAGAAGTGTTTAGTCAATTTTGTGGGTCCCCAGCTAGGCCGTATCCAGGATTTTTGTTCAGGGAGGTCTTACAAATAAAAAAAAAACACACATAAAAAATTTGTTTATATGTATTTTTGTTACGTTTTCACGAGTTGGACGAAATATCGGAGGGAGGGTTGAACCCTCTGACCCCTCTCCCTTGCTCCTGGATACGGCCTTAGTTCCCAAGAAGGTCAAATTAGTTCGAATAATAATTGTAACTACTCTACATTGGTGTAGATAACATACAGAATTACATGTAAAAAACACATAAGACGACAAAAATATAAGCAAATAAAAAAAAATCAAAGAACAAACAATGAAATAAAGGAAAAGGCAATTTCCCTTTCCTTCCTAAAATTGTAATTAAGTTTAAATTCCTGTCATAGATTTCAGAAACTTTGAAGCACAAGGGACATTAAACAAAAAATAATAATGAATGGACCCATTTTTGGTCCTTTCGTACCTGAACACCGCCATTTTTTGAATTTTTTCTTTTGGTTGTTTCAAAATTACGAGATTTTTAGGGTAGTTTCTCTTTTTGTTAGTGTTGTTACATTTAACCGTTAAAAATGAGCGAATAATTGAGCTAAATCTGACTATGCTTTTTGTGAGTGAAAACTCCTAACATTAATAATATGTTGATTACCATGGACAATTACACCTTCAAAGTGAAGCTATACCTTCTTAAGTTGTTTGGCGGCTTATATTTTCAGCACATTTTTTTCAAATTTTCGACCCATGTTTCCTTTTTTTTAATCTGGTGTGCTCTACTACCAAAACTGCATAACACACATTTAGGTACTTTTAACTAAAAAGTAAATTACCGATTTTTCCCAATTTTTAAAGATCAAGGAGGCACACTTGTGCCTCTATAAAGAGGCGACCCACCACAATGTTAAGCAATTTCAGGTCCTAGAGGTCGCAGAGAGACGGCGGTAATTGCATTTTGTAGCCCAAGATCAAACTAAGAAACTTGCAAAATTTCATCCTCCTCCGACTTTATCTTCATGGGGTAAACTGGGCCGGAAGTTTCGACCCTCCCACCGCAGCCCCCCTTTAACGTTGTCCGATTGGGCTGAAATTTAGAGGTTAAGCTTTCCTAGAGCCCGGGAGCTTATCCTCGAAATTTCAGCTCAATCCGATCACTCCTTCCCTGTTTTCAAAAAACCAAATATAGCCACTTAAAATTCATTTCTTTTTTTTTCTTATCCACGCCTACAGGCCACAGTTGGCAACTGATCCGGGTGAATGAGGACTCATTCGAAGCAGAATTTGACCTGTTAGGGCCTTTTGATATTTTCAGACCGACAAAACTATGACCTGAATGTACATTAATGAAAAACCTCGTTTTCTTAAAAGAGCCCATGTTAATTTTTCTCACCACAACCCCCCCTTTAACGTTGTCTGATCGGGCTGAAATTTAGAGGATAAGCTTTCCTGGGGCCTGGAAGCTTATCCTCGAAATTTCAGCTCAATCTGATCACTCCTTCCCTGTTTTCCAAAAATCAAATATCAAGTTTTGTGGGAATTTGCTTGCGTCGAAAATAGATTCCATTTACTAAAAAACAATTACAATTGTGTCTCTTTAGTCCAGCGGTTGATACTCCAGACTGTCAGGCGGAAAACCCGGGTTCGATTCACCGTCAGAGCAAATTTTTTATATACTGAATTTAAACTTTAAAAAAGAAACTCAGTTTCTTTTTTAAATTATTTGAAAAAAATTACGTTTTCTAAAGAGTTAAAGAGGCTGAGTTACAAGGTCGACCCTTAAAACGTACAGGGATTAGGAGGCACCCTGTACGACGTGATTTGAGAATTCAGGAATTAAAAGCCTTAACACAAGAATGTTCAAGAGCGGCGGGTTCGGGGGGCGGCAGCCCCCCAATTTTAACTCCTGACACGATCAGCTAACAGTTAGTCAAGCAATAATAAGTAATAAACTGTACAAAAACGTGCAGAAATTATTTGAAAAAAACTACGTTTTCTAAAGAGTTAAAGAGGCTGAGTTACAAGGTCGAACCTTAAAACGTACAGGGGTTAGGAGGCACAGTTGGGGGGCTGCCGCCCCCCAAAACCCCCGGTTTTGCAGCCTTTAAATAAAAAAAAGTTCTTTAAACTGAAAGTAAGGAGCGACATTAAATCTTAAAACGAACAGAAATTATTCCGTATATGAAAGGGGCTGTGCCCTCCTCAACGCCTTGCTCTTTACGCTAAAGTTTGACTTTCTTACAACTCTTTTTTTTTTAACAATAAAAACTTTAGCGTAAAGAGCGAGGCGTTGAGGAGGGCACAGCCCCTTTCATATACGGAATAATATCTGTTCGTTTTAAGATTTAATGTCACTCCTTACTTTCAGTTTAAAGAACTTTTTTTTATTTAAAGGCTGCGAAAGCGGGGTTTTGGGGGGCGGCAGCCCCCCAACTGTGCCTCCTAATCCCTGTAAGTTTTAAGGTTCGACCATGTAACTCAGCCTCTTTAACTCTTTAGAAAACGTAGTTTTTTTCAAATAATATATATGAAACTTGGGTACTCACATTCAAGATCTTGTATCACGAACATGAGACAATAACAGGTTTTCATGGTCTTTATACCAGACAATATTAGCTTTGGCTCGGTGGGAAACTACACTGTAGCTATATTTTAATTAAATATTTACTTGGTATTTTGGTTAGGTTAGGCTACATATTTAATATAATGCGGTCTGGGTGGCCCCCCTTCCATAATTCTTAGTTGTAGTTTTTATAATTTTGTTGATAAACTATTATATTTTCATCATATTTTGCTTTATTTCATTAGCATTAACCAAACTTCACTTCTCGATGGAACTTGAGTGTGGTGGCTATAAGATACAAGTACCAAAATTTGTACTAGTCCAATGAAAAAATCATATGTTGCTTCCTCTGTCCTTGGTACAAGGTATATTTTATACAGAGGGCGTAAATTAAATGCAAAATTCCCCTCCTGTTATTTTGTCTTCATCAAATGTCATTTAGTCACAGGTGCACAATAACACGAAAAAGCTTTTTAGGTTTTAGATATTGTTCTCAAAAATCGTCTTGGGAAACATATTTTTTCTTAAATTAATAGCCATGTATGGTTACCATCTCGGCAATACTAATGACATCTCTTAATTCTCCTTTTTAGTCACAAGGGTAGTAATAAATAACAGAGCTATCAACCTAGTGAGATTCTTGGTGAGATACTAAGGAGCCTTTTGATTGTAATTGCTTGAATTTTAATAAGTTTTTGAATATTTTAAATAAACATGGCTATTTTATTTAATGCTTAAGCTAACCTGGAATGTTATAAAAAAAAAAGGATTTTCGCCAACTTGCTTTCTTTGTTACGAAACTCATCTAGCCAGTACCACACTTTATTCCACCCTTATATTTCATGTATGCTGTAGTCTAGCAATCTTTATTCGAAATTCAAATTAGTTCAGCGGCAGATCCAGGGGGTGGGGTGGGGGCGCCCCCCTAATGTAGTCTAAAGTAGTGTAATTTACTTAACTATCGAAAGTTTGCGTTAATTAAACTCGCTACTAACGTAAGTTTATCGAATCAACCTATTTTGCGCCCCCTCCCCTAAAAAATTCCTGGGTCCGCCCCTGAACGAGTTCAAGCACTGAGACGTGTTATAGCAAACTCAAAGGACTCAATGTTCGGCTGCTCTGGTATTATCAAGCAGGAATATCAGCATTGCTTCAGTCCTGAGGTATTTCAGGGTTTTTATGGAGAAAACATATCACTTAATGCTTACAGTACGCGCAATGCTAGTAATCTAGTCACTGAATACAGAAATAGAACTAGAGCTTGTTTTTTGGTCAGATTTCTCTGTCCTAAGTTTTGGAATTCTCTTCCAGAGAGCATTCGAGTGGTGGAGCACCTTGGTTTATTGAAGAGTAAAATGAAAAACTTTCTTTTGTCTCTTGATTCATTAAAATTTTTGTTGTTTCTTTTCTTTTTGTATATTTGTTTTTATTTTCATGATTAGAGATTGGTCATAATTTGTTTGTTTTATTCCCTTTTTTCTTTGTTTTGTTAAGAGTTCTGTTTGCTAAGTGTTTGTTCTATAGGTGGTTGCCCATTATCAAGTGCTTTCATGTTTTTATTTGTTCAGTCACTTGAATTGATGTTATGTGTTATATCATTTTGTAATTAAAATGAACTGGATTGAACTGAACACTGAAGATTCTATAAGAAATACTAGACAATTAGCTTAACAAATAAAAGGTATTTTTAATAATTTTGCTTGTTTATGTTGCCAATTAAGTTACAATAGATAGCAGTTCAAATAGGGATATATCCTTTTATTAGGCAGTTAAAAAAACAATAAAAAATACTGAATATTTCGATTACATATACAGTGAACGTTATCAGCTGATATGCTACTGATGTATATCTGCTGATAACGTTCACTGTAAATGGGATCGAAATATCCAGTATTTTTTTCACTGTCTAATAAAAGGATTTATCCATATTTGAACTATTATTTATCGTCATGGAAAATCAGTGTGGTCTTGAAAATACCTACGTGACAACAAATCAGTATGAATAGACGGAATGCATGAATTTGTCAAATTGCTGAAAGGAATTATATTACTAAATGTTATAAAGAAAAGGTAAAGTGTCTCCTAAATTTCGTGGGTCATCTAAAAATAGTATCAACAAGAAGTCCAAATTATCTCCTAACTGATCTCCTTCTTTTTTTCTCTCCTTCCTTTCCTTCTACTTTCCTTACTTGTTGCTCTTAAAGTACCAAGGACACTAGATTAAAAAGTTGTTTGTCCATTGAACCCCTCTAATGTCTATTAACAGCTAAAAACTGCGAATTTTCTAAGATTTTTCTTTTCTTTCTTTCAAAATTATGAACTTTTTCGGGTAGTAGTACATTTGCATCAGTGCTGCTAAGTCAAACCATGAAAAAAAGCAAAATAATTATTGAAATTTGGCAACAATTTTTCATCCGCTAAATTTAAAATACTAACAATCAGTTGATTCCCAAAGACAACTACAACTTCAAAGGAAAGCTATATCTTCTTAAGCCGTATGGTACCATAGGTTTTTAGCTTATTTTTTGCCAATTTTTAGTCAAGTTTTTTTTTTTTAATTTGCCGTCTGCTATTACCAAAAGAATGCTCGGCTACATATGGAATTCCTTTCCATTAAAAATTGAAGGCCCAATTTTTCCTAATTTCTAAAGATATATTGGTTGTGTAATCTCCCTGGTACTGCAAACCTTATGCTGTTGTTGTTATTATGCTGTTATTTTTTTTTCTTTTGCATGGGTATTTGCCTCATATTTGTAATAGAGACATAAGTCTGTGAACCAACAACTCTATTAGACACAAGTCTGTGAACCAAGATTAGAACAATGGAAGCTACAGTGATGACGGTGGTCAAGTATAGTTCTAAGGCGTGCACAGTTTGGAAGACGAAGGAGGAATTGTTATCGTTCAGAGGAATTGTCTACGCATCCTTTTGGGTACCCGTCTGACTGACTGTATTTCAACCAGTAGGCTGCACGAAAACTGGGGTTCTATCGTATTTTCTGAGGCTATAATGAGGGAAAGGTTGAGATCAAGGCCATATCCAGGGGTGTGGGCGGGGTTTAAAACCCTCCCCCCCCCCGAAATATTACGCTCTTTAAAGTTTTGCTGTACCCCCCCCCCTTGATAAAAAACTCTGGATACGACCCTGGGTGAGATGGCTAGGAGAAGCTTCGCAGATAAAGGATAACAGATTGCAAAAGATCGTCCTTGTCAACCAAACATCTGTGGCCAAACGAAACATAGTAGCTACTGAATAATGTGGGAAGAAGCCGTAAGATTGAATATAAGGAAATTGGAGCTTCTTAGGGGATGTTAAAGAGGGGACCTTGGACGGATTGGGAGGTGCGGCTGTGTTAGCCTCAGTCGGCTTGGTTCTGCAGTGAGAAGTTAGTAGTAGTAGTCGTAGTAGTTTTTATGCATTGTAAGTTTTTTGCTAATGGAATAAATCCTCATAATTGGAAAATAAGGGATAAATAGAGATTGCTATAAACAAACATGGAATATAAATTTTATAAATTGAATTAATGCCAAGGCTATTGAAGGTATACGTATGCCTTGTACATGTATATGTACTTGGATTTTCCCTCGTTTTCAGAAGCCGTAAATACTAATACTGTTACTTGTATGATACACCCCCGTCCTAATATTCTTTATCTAAGCAGAACCTGTTTCTCTGAGGCTCAATACTAGTTAAATATACCTAAGCACGATAAAAATATAATACTTTAGAAAAAAATTTGGGCTATATATTTGCACATTCAGGGGGTGGGAGGGGGGTAAAGTACAACGGGTGTGCGTGCCTAATGTGTTAGGTACAATTATTTTGCATATTATGTAGTAAGAACTGTTTACTAACTTCATACTTTCCAACTATTTTACCCCCACCCACCCCCTAATTTGCAAATATATAGCCCAAATTAAATATTTTCAAACTATTATGTCATTTCTCTTTGTCTTATTTCACGCTAAGCTGAAAGGAAATAACAAAAAAAAACATTTTTTAGACCACCCTGCTTTTCCATTTATGACAAATTAAGCAGGAAAACGGGGATTTAATTTTAATAAAAAAGTGAATAAAAAACAACAAAATAAATACTTAATTAAAAATCACTCTGAATATTTTGGAGTGTTTGTTGAGAAAGGCCCCAGGACGTGGGGCCGAAATATTCGGAGTGTTTTTTAATTAAGTGTTTATTTTGTTGTTATTTATTCACTGCTTTATTAAAAATTCAAACCCATTTTTTTTTTGCTTAATTCTTCGTTAACAAAAAAACTGGTTCTAGAATGCGTCAATGAATGAACAACACGAGTAGTCGGGTTATATAATACAAATACCCTAATACTAACTAAAATACTATTTTTTAGGACCTTGTTGATCTTTGGCTAACATCTAGGACATTGATAGTCTAAATATTCATTTTTTTTTTTTTGAAAGTTTCGTTTTTCTTATAAAACTAATGAACTTACCTACATCCTCCCCACTTCCATCCTTATGGCGTAGATCTGCCTTGCTTTATCATATAACACGAACATTCTGTTAAATTGCCCAAGCTACAGGCTTGAGTTACAGCATGGACAACACCAGCACTTGTTACAGCATAAATGAAAGCTGTCTCTTTACTCCCTGAAAGACAAGCCACTTTTAATCATAGCTTCCTGAATAAGAGCCTTAATTAGGTCCCTAACTCATGCAAGCTAAGAAGGCATTATTTTTCCACGAAACCCAATTCTCGTCTTATAGTCTAGTAAAAATGTGGTTTGAAGTCGAACAAATTGCTACACAAATGATTCTTTTAATAACCGACTAAAAAATATGTGCTGAAAAGTTTGCCGCTCTAGCTCTTTCGCCATTTGAGGGTTGAGGGTGAGTTTTTTCAATGTAAAGAATGCCGTCCTGAAAAGACTATTCCGGATTTAGAAAGTGGTTTAGGGGTTTGATTTAACATCTATACATACATCAGAACATTACAGCAACTTGAATTGAGGAGGGAGAGGGTGAGGTAGTCTCTGAGGCCAATCTGAGGTACATGAAAGTCTGACTTTTTCGAAAATCGTCATCGTTCGCCAGTTTCGAAGGATCTTCGCGTCTCCAATTCTTAGTTTGAAAATTCTACTTTCTAAGTGACGCTGGTAAATGTACAGAGGTAGATTTGAGGTAAAAGAAATCGATTTCACCTAAAATTGCGATTGTCCCGGGACAGAATAATACTTCGCGTGTCAAATACTTAATATTTTCTTTGGTTGATTGGTAAGTTTATTAGTAAGATTGATTAGTACCTAGTAAGGAAATAATTATAGTGAATTAACATTACAGCATTTATGTTATGATAAAGCAAAAGGTATGAGAAAAAACTGCAAAAACATTGATTTTATATCGATTGTTTATTTTGTTCGAGCAGAGTGGTTTTTGAGAAGACTCACAAGAAGGAAAACAGGTTTCACGTCCGCACAACAGAGTTTAGTGAGACACTAGTGGGACTTTGTCAAAAGCGAAATGACCACTGGTCTGAGATAGTTCACGGCCGAATTCTAGCAGCGGATTTGGATCTGCATGCAGCAAATTTTGTATACCACAAAGCATGTTACTGCAACTTTGCGTCTGGAAAGAACCTCCCTTTGAAACATGCACGAAATCCGACTGACAGACTCGAAAAAAAGAGAGGTTGGATTATAAACATGAATCAAAAGCAAGCATTCGAAGAGGTGATTCGATTCTTTGAAGTGAATGATGACGAACAGTTAACAGTTCGTGATTTGGTCAACATGATGATTGAGTTTCTCGGTGATTCGGAAGAGCCTGTGTATAGCCAATTTTACATGAAGAAGTTCATCAAGGAGAGGTTTGATGATGGTTTAGTGATTGCAGAGACCGATGGTAAGGCTAGTGTTGTCACATTAAGCCCCACAGCTCATGCTATACTGCGAAACTTTTATGCACAACCAAGTCCTTTTATTGTACCACACAAAGCGAGACTGTAAACCGATATTTCTCCATTCCGAGTCAAAGTCACGGAAATCTGAAGGCCTTCTGTGGGATATATTGGCAGCTAAACTGAAACTTGGTGACACCCTTTGCGACCAAATCCTTTTCCTTTATGCGTTTCTCGGATGCGATTTGACTTCCCGAATTTATGGCATAGGAAAATCTACACCATTGAATCACGCGAAAGAGAAGAAAGACTTCCAGGATATCGCCGGACTATTCATAGATTCAGCTTCTACAAAAGACGAAATTAGAAAATCTGGAGGGATGGCCATGCTTATTTTATTTAAGACTGAAGAAAATGAAACAAGTCTTGACCAGGTCCGCTGCAGGAAATTCCTCGAAAAAATTGAAAGTTCTGGGAAGGATGTAGAGGCAAAAACGCTCCCACCAACAAGCGATGTTTGCAAGTATCATTCGCTTCATGCATACTTCCAGGCACGAGCGTGGAAAATGTTGAGAGTCGACAGGATCCTTTGGAGTTTGGCTGGATTGTGCGGAAAGAAAAATTACGACCTGTGTATTCAGATAGATCACCGGCACTGCCTTCCCTTCTCTTAATGATCCACTGTCATTGCACGAGCGAGTGTTCGGCGCTGCGATGTTCTTGCAAAAAGTATGGCTTAAAATGTACCTGAGCTTGTGGCAATTGTAAAGGAACATGCTGTTCTAACTGCGAAACAGTTGGTACCAGGAACCTTGAAGACGATGGTAGCGAAGAAGAAGCCCAAATTTTTAAATAGCTTTGCCACAATTCAATGAATTTCTGTTTTACTGTGATTTTTTATCTGCCTTATGTAATTGATCTCTGTGTTGCATTATATCTTCGTATATTGATCTTTTTTTTAGAACTAATGTTTTGTCTCAGCTAAGGGAAGCTTTTTGACAGAACGTTGCTTTGTTGTTGCCAAATATGCGTTTCAAGTCTCCCCCCCCCCCTCCTCCTCATTCCTACTAACTTTCACATAACTAAGGTTCCAAGCATACCAGACTTTACCTGGACCCAGCCTTGGTTGTTACCAAGGCGTGAAGCTGCAAATGTTTTGATATAGGCCAATTTTAATATACACCCGCAGGCTGAACCTCTCCCCCAACCTCAATATCTCTCAAAACTTTAAGCCCCAAACAATTCTTTTTACCTTAAACATTGAGCTTCGTGTTCATCAGCAAAATAAAGCGTAGAAATGACATATCTAATCACATTTTCTGGCATTTACTCAATCAACATTTTTTGCCTCAGCCTCAAATTCAACCTCAACCTCAAATTCAAGCCGTAAAAGCTTAACGAACTCGATGCCGATTTTCAGTGATTGTAATTAATTACTTGTTATATTTTCGTTCAAAAACACGTCATGACAAAAAAAAACTGGTAAGTTCTTAGCATTGGAAATGCAGAAAGGCGCTTGCCCCTTTTTCTGCTTATTAGCATATAAAGATGAAATTTCTTGTTATTAGCCATTGTTGGATGAAGGTTACAACTCATAATTGATTATCATTAAATGACGTTTATGGATAAACAAAGCTTTGGATTCTGGTCTACTACCTGCAGCGGTTCTGCTTGATATCAGGAAAGCATTTGATAGCATGTACCATTCAATTCTCCTCGGGAAGCTGGAACATATAGGAATAAGAGGTGAAGCTCTGGATTGGTTCAGATCATATCTGAGGGACCGCAGGATTTATTTGGGAGAAGATCCTGGAAACGATGTGCTCGTTAACTGCGGTGTCCCCCAGGGCTCAATATTAGGACCATTACTTTTCCTGATCCATGTAAACGATCTGAGTCAAGTGCTGAACCCGGCACGAGCAAATCTTCGCTGCTGTAATTTGTGCCAGGATGAAAACTCCCTCCGGTCCGAAGGTGAAGATGATGAGCTTGTGGTCTTTGCTGATGACACCACGTTTGGGTGCTGTGAAACGGATAAGACAACACTCATTTCTAAACTAAGGGATGTCCTGGAGGGGAAGTATCTCTGGATGGATGCTAACCAACTTGTTATTAATGTTGAGAAATCTTGCGTTCTATTTTTTTCCCGGGTTGGAAGTGTCCATCCGGAGATATGTGGTATCCGGACAACCAGAGGTGTGATTATTCGGCCAGAAAAGAATTTTGCAAAATACCTAGGAATCCTCCTCGATGAGAACCTATCATTCGTGCATCATATTCAAGCAGTAGAGTTGAAGCTATCCCGGAATTTTGGAATAATAAAAAAACTGAAAAGCGCTTTGCCACAGAAAATGCTGGACCTCCTGTACAATGCTCTTATAAAACCCCATTTACAGTATTGTGCAATGATCTGGCAATCAAATTTTAAATCCCACCTACGAAAACTGAATTTGATTCATCAACGATGCCTGATATTAATTGGAAAAAATTAAGAGTAATTGTCATTAGGGTCCTTGCATCAATTATCATGCTTGACCTTTGTGTTCAAGTTTTTAGCTGGAGAGCTGCCATCTGCGTTTAAAAGATTATTTCGACCTATTTCAGACCAGCATAATTTGCATACCCGATCATCATCAAACCTGCAATGCCCCTCACCCCGACCGTGCGATCAGATTTCGCTCCTAACGTAGCTTGTGCAAAGATATGGAACCTGATCCCAGAAGAGCTTAGAGGTAGGAGCTCCCTCGTATCATTCAAAAAAAAAGTAAAAAATTATTTAATAGCTTTACAAAAGAATAGTTAATAAAAAAAAAAAAAAATTAGAATTAAATTTAATTAGTAAATTTAAATTACAAATGCATGATTTTTAAATATGATGGGGTGGTTTCCCCGGAGGGTAAGGGACGGCAAGGTAATAGTTTTAGTTATTTGGTAAATGAGGGGTATGGTTGTGTCTGAGATTCGGAGCGGTGACCATTCTGCGTATTATGTTAAATTGTAATGATTTTGGTTCTCGGCGTCCAGGAATGGACTGGGTATTTTAATTATGTGTGATTTATTATTTTTATTTGTTAATAAACCCATTGAACTTGAACTTGACAGTTGGCTTCTGACACCCGAGTTTTCTTACCCAGCCTTGTCTAATATCTAACTGACAACTACAAGAAGACAATGGTGCCAAATAATTAAAATCTAGGGGAAGGGCAAAATTGATTTTGTAATATCTATGGGGAGGGACAACTTTGGGATTTTTCGATTTTTTTCACATGAAACACCAAGAGGTTTTTTTCGATGAAAACACTCCCCCCCCAAAAAAAAAACAAAACAAAAACAAAACATGTATTTTTCAAATTCCAGGAGAAAGTAAAGGGGGCAACAAGATCAATGGGGTCGCAGCCCCATTTTCCTTCCCACAAATTGAAGACACAGCAAGAAAAAATATCAGCGTTTCCCCTCTCCCAGAAAATGTAATATTGTGGTGTGGAAAAAACATTTTTAATTAAAAAAGCCGAACTTGTGTCCCTGGCTTTTGAGTTGGTAGTACCTCTTCTTTGGTGTTTCCTGCAACCATTGACATCCTATCATTTCAACTTTCAAGTTCAGGTTCAATGGGTTTATTATCAAATCAAAAAATATATTACACTGAATAATAATACTCTGTCCATTCCTGGACGCCGAGATGCTCAATCGCTACCCTTTAAACATAATACGCAGCATGGTCACTGCTTCTACTCTCAGAAACAACCTTACCTCTCATTTTTTTTCTGCATAACTACCAAATTGGTGTTGGACCCACATTGGCACGGGTGTCAGGACCATTCGATTGTCCTCTGCCAAACCTAGTATCTACACATAAAATTGATTTTAAGATGGTCCCGTCCTGACATTGATATGGTGAGTCGAATGCTAGAACGATTCTATATAATGTATTTTCTAAGATACGACCTATTCTCTAAATGGGTGAAAACAGGTTTTTACTGATTGCCCACACCCAAGACCTAGTAACAGCATATTAGAAATACGAAAATCAAGTTTCTACGCCCAGTAGAAACTCGAAAGGTGAAGGGGGGGGGGGAAGAAATAGATTTAAGAATGCCTATTGACGAAGCTCCATATCTTCACTTATTCCTCCTGTTCAAAAAATGAAATTTTTATTTGAAATATTCGCAAAACTTGAAGAATAAAAATGCTATGCTTTGGCAGATGACAGCAGCATTGGTAAGCTACAAGGACCCTATAAGCTACAAGGACTATTTTCATCAGATATTCATTTTCAATAAAAATATTATATTACTATTCAAGCTTCTCTGAATTTCAATACTAATAAGACAGTTACATCCTTTCCAAGCCATACAAGAGTTCGGTTTTCTCAGTAAAATTCGGCCTCCCGGGCCAGTTTTTAGACAATTAAAACAATCACATCCACACTACCCCTATTAACTACTCAAAAAAAGAAAAGAAAAAACGCATGTAACGACGAAATCCACAAAAAATCTACTACTTTCTAGATTCCCATAAATTTTAAATTCCCATAAAATATTTCAACACCATCTCAACTTAAGACTTCTTTATTTTTTCCCCTATCAAATAAATGTTTACCTTACATTCGAAATTCCACTAGAACTACATTAAAAGAAACATTTTTTAATTTTGTTGTGATTTTTGGGATGCATGGAAGGTAAATTATATTGGAGGGCTTATCAGGAGCCTCACTTGGTAAAAGACCTGTTTTACCAAATATCACTAGGTAAAAAGATATTCCTGGAAAATAAAACGATATTATGTCTAAATGGTTGTTAAGACAAAAGGTTATGTATATGTAAAGATAATTAAACATAGGAAAAGACCTGTGACCTTATCCTGTGGAGACAGCCAGCTACTGCAGCAACCACAATATAGGTTTTACTTTTTACGTCATTCATGGTTATAGCCTACGGTTGTGACGTCATTCATCATCTTGTAAAGGAAAATGCAGTTTTTCGCAAAAAAATGATTTATTAATTTTTTTTTTTAATTACAAAAGATACTAGATGTAGCAATCTCTTTAAAATGAGCCCTTAAACAGCTCTCTATGATGTTCCAATGCCCCACTAGCTGCGGAGGAAAAACACGGAAATAAGATGTTTCCCATGCAGATTTCACTAGGTAGCAGCGACTTTCCTTGTTTTTGAAGCCAATGGATTTTCCTCGTTGTTCAGGCCAAGGGACTATAAGTTCCCTGTAAAGTGTTTTTGCCCAAGTTAATTCTACTGTTGTACTGTTTGTTTCGATCTGACACCATTTTTAGGGGTTTCAGGTCAATTTATCTGGTTATTATTGGTTGCGTTCGTCTTTTACTAGGTTGTAGATACAGCTACAACCCCGATTCTCCAAATGATTTTTACCCTTTTCGGGTTTTTATAAAGCAGTGCTCCTCCCCAACCACCTAAAAATATGTAACATTCAAAGACACTGTAATATATAACAATGTTACAAACACAGAAAGAATAAAATGTATGCCCATTATGATATCTGAATAAAATGTTTGCTGATTATGAGTATACAAGGCTTTGGAAGCGTTGTGTTCAATCATATTTGGATAAATATAATAACCAATAAAATTACGATAACCAATAATTTAATTCATATTAGATTTTTTTATTTCAACAAGCACTGCTAATAGTTGTTTGGCCTCAGAAGCTTAGCATGTTAAATATTGATAGTTGGCTTCTGTGAAGTGCCATTTGTAAGAATGAAGTGTCTTACCAGCCATTGTCTAGTATAAACCTGACAACTATCGGAAGAAAAATGTTATTCTAAGTAAATAGCTAAACATCCCCCTTTGAATTCAGAAGCAATAGGATTCTTGACGGGGGTTAAATTGATTAAAGGCAACTATACAAAGAAAGAACAAGCTCTTGAATAGGATGACTCATGTTTTTTTCTTGTTTGAAGTCGATGACGAGGATAATGTTGTTGATGGTCATTTTTTTTTTTTTATTCCTTATAGGTTGATGATAGCAAAGACGACACCTAATGTTCTTTGTTAACCTAGCGTTCCCTTAAAAAAGACGCAATGATGGGAACTATTGAATTTGCGCACAGCACGTCAAACCGCAATGGACAAAGCCGTGCCTGAATACTTTCAAGATTGTGGTGGTTCAAATTAGCCTGTCACAAGAACCATGGTGATCTTTAGGTAAACTTAGCCAATAAGCTGAGACGGTTTAACGGTGAATCTGTCACAGATGGCTTTTTGCTGCGGTTAGACGTTAACAAGGTAAGAAAAAGCTCGAAAAGAAGAAAGGTGGACATTCACAGCCAGTAAAAATTCAATGCAAAAATTTTGGCCGAGACCTCAACTCGACCGTATTCAGTGCAAAATAGAATCTTCAAAAAACAGTAAAATTACTAAAAGCCAAACCGTAAAAAAAAAACACTGCTAAAATAAAAGTAAGACCCTTTCCAAGTAACGGTGAAAGAGTAACTGAATAAAATATCAAACAATGAATGGCAGATCAAGAAAATATGAATAGCAGAGTTCATTTTATTAAATGATTTTTTAAAAGTCAATCACTTACCAGGCCTGGTGTCATCTAACATTTTGTTAATTGTGAAATCTTATAGTGTAGAAAAGAAAAATCTTAATTTATTATCTCATTATAAATGAGGCTCAAAAAAGTCAGTCGCACCTCTATTAAGGGCTAATTAGTTGTTAACCCTCCTACTGCTAGCAGCTCACTGATGCACCAAGTCACCTGAGGCAAGCACAGCTACACACACTCCTCTTCTGCTCCAGTCCATTGAAAGCTTTACTCTTTGCCCCTCCCACGAATCCAATATCCAATAAAAAATTCCTTGACATTCCCACCCCAACCCATTTGCAGACAACTTGCTTTTTGGTTGGCCCTATATGAAAGGCAAAAAAGCACAATCTTTGGCAATATGTAACCTTTCATCTGTAATAGGTGACCTAGCCATCTCAACCTTTCTTTCATTATAGCTCTAGGAAATAGGACCAAACCACAATTTTCGTTACGCTTATTGTTTGATAAACGGTCAGTCGAGTACACGAAATTAGTCTTTGTAATAGCACATAATGAATCCTCATCAGTTTCAAGGCGCCCACATCTTAGAACCATAGTATTTGAATTACAAACAGTTGCGGCCAAAATGGTAGCTACCAATGGGTATTTACCTTATTTCTGCTCTAGGATGGATGATAGGCTGTCTATCAACAAGCGAAATGAGTTATTTTGCAGAATTCTGAAAAAAATGCAACAGCTTTGCCTCTCACATAGATTATCTGTCTTGGCTTTACTCTAATTAGCCATGGCTCTAAAGTTTTTTATCACTTCCACCTAGTTGATTTGAATTCAAAAATCAACGCTTGTTGACAGATATACAAAAATAAGGTTGACACAAGTACACAATTGGGGACCTTGCATCAAAGGGGGGGGGGAGGGGGGTATATCCAATTTTTCAGATATAGTTTGGCAAAAAAAATACAACCGTTTGATGTAGAAGCTGAGCAGATCGGACAACAAAATCATGATGTATCTAAATCTAGATCAACCACCCACATCAACACTAAAGCGACCAAACAGATAGTTTTCATATTGACTTGTTAAATAGCTAATTTACTACTGATAGTCTACACTAAAAATCTTTCTTCATATTGCTGCTCTTATGAAATATTAATTAAGTGCGGTCATATTAATTTTTTTCCTTGTTATGTTGTATAATTGAACAGTTATTGAAATCTGTGTTTCTTTAGGCTACACAACTACACGACAAATAAGTACATAACTGGGGACCTTGCACCAAAGGGGAGGGGCATATCCAATTTTGTGGATACGTTTTAGCTCCCACTCCCCCTGCCCAAAAAAATTAAAACCGTTTGATCTAGAAGCCAAGCAGATCGAACAACAAAATCGTGCTAAGTCCAGATCAACCACATCTGCATGATGTGGTTGATCTATGTGGTTGATCCATGTATACCCACATCTGCTAAAGTAACAGATAAAAACAGGTTTGTTCTCTTTGGTCCAAGTTCTTTGGTTATACATCGCTGCTTTCATTATTTAGTGTTTCCAGAACCTTCAATAGATTTCCCACAATTAGCTTATGACATTCACTACCTTCTTTTGTTCAAGATTCGACACGCGTCACAATTGAAAATGTTTTACAATTCAGAGTAGACAGGACTCTAAAGGTAAGTTAGATCGATCAAGGATGGCAATACTAACAAAAGATTATCGGCTAACAACAAGCAATCCATCTTTCAATTAAGCAAAGTACTTGTATAGTTAAATGTCTGGGTAGAATTTCTGTGATTATGCTCATTAGGTTGCAAAATATTTTGTTTATGGAATCTATCCAAAGGTATGCATAATTATATAAAAGTACGAAGCTTTTAGCAGTACTTACGTATTAATGCCACTGCAGCATAAGTTGTGAAATATTGAGATAGCTAAGAAATAGACATACCTTTAGAGTCAGAATCCATACAAAGGTATGTATAAATAGGATAGATGCAGGGCAAATCTCCAGAGTTTTTATTGGGAGGGGGGTCAAGAGGGGTCCATATCCGGATAGTCAAGGGGCATGGGATATGCTATATTTTTCACCCATATTATTGGGGGGACTTCCCCCTTGCCCCCCCCCCCCCCCAACGACGCCCCTGAATAGACATATCGATACTTTATTAGTGACTGAACCGGAAGCTCGGTCAACTACCACAAAAAATGTTAATTGACACTAAAAAATAAGAAATAAACACAACAAAATACAAAAAAAACTACGGATAAATTAAAAGAGGGAGAAAAAAGGACTATGAACTATATCATAAGCGTATCACTTTTTAAAAATAGAATGTGAAACTTTTTAGTGGAATTTATTAATTCCACTGAAAATGGAATTCATAAAAAATTAGTTGGAATAATCCAGGGGAAATGTACGAACAAAAGAAACAAATTAGGAGCGTCAAATTTAGAGAGACAAGGAAATCTAATTTCTGGAGAGATGAATAACTCATCCTTTTCATTACCTGATAAGTCCCATAGGCTGGGAATAAATGAAGGTGAAGAAATTATGTCGGTTAACAAGAAGATCAATCAAGTGGATAGTTTAAATACCTGGAAAGTGTTATTAGTAAAGATTGTGGATGCATTGGACATTTTAAAAGTAGAATAGCCAAGGCCCAGGATGTTTTTTGACAATTGAAAAGAGTTAGGAAGATAAGTCTAGGAACCAATATTAGAATAATGGGAAATCCAGCTACGACCCTGGTTCTGAAACGTGGGCGCTTTAGAAGACGGAGTAGGATTTGTTAGATGTTTTTCCAGGGAAATGGTCTAGGAAATTGTCCTGGAATATGAAATTGTCCAGAGATAGTTTTGGATATCCGTTTGACTTGCCGTATTTTAAACAGTATGCTAATAAAAGATTATGATTCTATCCCACTTTCTAAGGCCGTAATGAGAGAAAGATTAGGATATCTAGGAGACATTCTACGGACGGAGATTGTCCTTTTCGGCCGACCATCTAGAACAAAACGAAAAGATTGTCCTTTTCGGCCGACCTTCTAGAACCAAACAAAAAGCAGGTCGTCCGTAAATCGGGTGAGAAGAGGTTATAAGAAAGGATTTAAAGGAAATTGGAATTTCTTGGGAGGGTGGAAAGAGGGAAGCTTTAAATAGATTGAGATGGAGGAAAAGTTTGTGGAGCTGTGTTGGCCTCAGGTGGCTCGGTGCTGCAGTAATTTCTTAGTAGTAGTAGTATATTGGTACTTTTAGAAGTCAGAGAATTTAACCTAAATTGAGCCAGAAAGAGAAAAGGTTTTAGAGTCAGAAAACTAATCATAGGCAGCGCGCTAGCGCTGCCTAAGTAAAGAACGATGTGGGCACAATGAGTCGTTTTTTTTTATTCTCCATACCCGGGCACTTCGTATTGAAGGAATCGTCGCAGAAACTTCAAAAAGGGCTCATTCGATTGGAAATTGGAGTGGCTAGTGCCCTTTTTCATATTCGAAAGTGATTAGAGGACAACTAGTCCCCCCAAGCCCCTCATTCCCCCAGACACATCCAATCAAAATTTTGAGATAGCCATTTTGTTCAGCGTACTTGATTTCCAGATAGAAAATATGTTTTTGAGGAGGACACTCCTCACAACCATCAGGGAAAGGGTTTTAAGTTATGCCCAGTGGGCATATAAGGTGTCTATATGCCCAAATATGCCAAAGAAAGTAAACAGATTTTTCTGCGAACGGTATCAAGTTTTCCATTTCAGGTTTTCCATTCCATTTCAACTAGAGGAGGTATGAAACTAAATTAAACATCAAGGAGGCACACTTGTGCCTCTATAAAGAGGCGACCCACCACAATGTTAAGCGATTTCCGGTCCTAGCGGTCGCAGAGAGACAGCGGTAATTGCATTTTGTAGCCCAAGCTCCAACTAAGAAACGTGCAAACTTTCACCCCCCTCCGACTTTATCTTCATGGGTAAAAGTGGGCCGGAGTTTCGACCCCCCGAACACAGCCCCCCTTTAACGTTGTCCGATTGGCCGGAAAATTAGAGGTTAAGCTTTCCTAGGGCCCGGGAGCTTATCCTCGAAATTTCATCTCAATCCGATCACTCCTTCCCTGTTTTCCAAAAAACAAATATAGCCACTTAAAGTTCATTTCTCTTTTTTTTTTATCAGCCACGCCTACAGGCCCCAGTTGGCAACGGATCTGGGTGAAAGAGGACTCATTCAAACCAGAATTCAACCTGTTAGGGTCTTTTGATATTTTCAGACCGAAAAAATTATCCCCCGAATTTACATTTACGAAAAACATTGTTTCCCCATAAGAGTCCATGTTAAATTTTCCCACCACAGCCCCCTTTAACGTTGTCTGATCGGGCTGAAATCTAGAGGATAAGCTTTCCTGGGGCCTGGGAGCTTATCCTTAAAATTTCAGCTCAATCCGATCACTCCTTCCCTGTTTTCCAAAAACAAAATATCAAGTTTTGTGGGGATTTGCTTGCGTCAAAAATACATCGCACAGAATAAAATTAATGTAATGTCTCTGTGGTACAGTGGTCTCTATTTCTGACTGTCAGGCGGAAGATCCAAGTTCGATTCTCCGTCAGAGAAATTTTTTTATATGTTGAATTTAAAGTTTAAAAAAGAAACTCAGTTTCTTTTTTAAATTCAATCTATTAAACTCTTCGGGTCAACAGGCGTCTCTAGAAGAATATCAAAGTCTGCCTTCAGGTTCCATGTAAGTCTCCACTGCTTTGATAACATGGGGCCTGGGACGGCTGATAAAAATCTTAATTAGAATATGATTTGAGTACTCAGGAATTAAAATCCTTAACACAAGAATCTTCAAAAGCGGGGGGTTTGGGAGGCGGCAGCCCCCCCATCTTTAATTCCTCAAAAGATCAGCTAACAGTTAGTCAAGCAATAATAAGTTATAAACTGTACAAAACGTGCAGAAATTATTTGAAAAAAACTACGTTTTCTAAAGAGTTAAAGAGGCTGAGTCACAAGTTCGAACCTTAAAACGTACAGGGATTAGGAGGTGCATTTGGGGGGCTGCCGCCCCCCAAACCCCCGCTTCCGTATATGAAAGGGGCTGTGCCCTCCTCAACACCTCGCTCTTTACGCTAAAGTTTTTATTGTTTAAAAAAAAGAGTTGTAAGAAAGTCAAACTTTAGCTTAAAGAGCGAGGTGTTGAGGAGGGCACAGCCCCTTTCATATACGGAAGCGGGGTTTGGGGGCGGCAGCCCCCAACTGCACCTCCTAATGCCTGTACGTTTTAAGGTTCGAACTTGTGACTCAGCCTCTTTAACTCTTTAGAAGACGTAGTTTTTTTCAAATAATTACTATTTGCGTCCAGATTTTTAAGAGGGTGTGTGTTGTTAAAAATTGCTGAAAACTTTTCTCCGGCATACAAATAACAGGCCAAACTAAAAATTCTTAAAAAACTAATAGATTTAAAGTGCCATTTTCTTTATCTCTGAAAAGAGTATGTCAACACACAACTAACAGAAATTAATTAAAAAAAAACTTTATCAACAGAATAGGTTTTTAAAAAGAACGTAGAGAACTCAATTAAACAAAAAATTAGCAAAAATAAAATCAAATAATCTACCAAGCGTGAAACTACCACAAATCAGCATAGATAAGTAAATGAAACCCAAAACAAACAGAAATTACAATAAATAGCCGGGTCAAACTCAAAACGAGCAGAAATTAACATAAGTTGGCCTCAAAACCCCTATGCCTTCCCAAGGCCAGAACATAATTTGCACTTTACTGAAAAAAAATATAAATGTTTTTACTTTTATAACTTTAATAAATCAAATAATATTAAGATTTTGATTACTAAATATCAGTAAATGTATATTAAACTGACAATGCACATTCATTGTTATTTCTGTTCATTTTGGGTTTCATTTATTTATCGAAGCTGATTTGTGGTAGTTTCACGCTTGGTAGATTATTTGATTTTATTTTTGCTCATTTTTTGTTTAATGGAGTTCTTTACTTTTTCTTGAAAAACTTATTTTGTGGAAAACGTTTTTTTAATTAATAAAGCACAAAATCTTAGTTCATATGTAGTAGAACAGTAGAAGATATAAAGAATCCAGCTTTATCTGAGTTATGATACTTTTTGGTTGGCTGAATACCCCATTATCACTGTTTTTTTCTTTATTCCTGGCTGGACTTAAGAAAAGCAGTTCTTATATTTTCAAGAGAGTCAATTCTATTTAGAGAATTTAGATTGTTTCAGAGTAGAGAAAGATAAAACCCTGTAGCGCAATTGCAGTAGCATCCTCTAAACAACCATAGCTTCTGACAGAGTAAGAAAACACTTTTGAATATCTTTTATCTCTTGTTAAGAATAAATTTTGCTTTTGTAAGTTATGGCTGCCAAAGAGGACAATGCCTTTAAATAAACGTTGGAATATGACGTAGCAGACGTGGCATGCCAGGTGGTCTGCGCGACGATTTTCAAAGCAATTTCACGCGTACCAAGGGTTACTTTTATAATGAAATATCCGCCTTGATTAATGCAAAAGTTAAAGTAATTAAAACCCTTTTCGTAGAGCGTATATTTGTGCTTATTCATCTTGGGTCAAATCCTGTAAAAGTTAACGTCTTAATTTATTGAATGTACCCACTTTTTTTACTGTAATTTGGCAAGGTTAATTAAAGCTATTATTAGCTTGCTGTTCCTGCTATGTAGCAAATTGCTGAAGAATGAGTTCGAAGGAACGTTTATCGCTATATGCAATTATTGCGCAGTAGGTGAAAGCGACAAATGCAACATAAAAAAAGTGCAACGTATAAATAACAGTTCAATAGGGACAAATCCTTTTATTTTACAGTGAAACAACAACAAAAATCTCTAGATATTTCGGTCATATATACTGTGACCAAATTTTTAGTTTGTATGAATGTTGATGTTATATTTGTAAATTAATTAAAAAAAACTTTAATTAATTAAAAAAGCAAATACAAATATCTGTAAAAGTTCAGACTCAAAACGACCAGAAATTGCTATTAAAGAATAAATGAAACCCAAAACGAACATAAATTAAATAAAAAATTATAGTTAAAAAAATACGGAAAATATTAATATAAATGAATAAATGAATTTTTAAAACGAGAAAAGCTTAAATTGAACGTGCAAATCTAGCTTGAAACGCGCAAAAATGATTAAAAACAGGAGTTTGGGTATCGCCTCCTTCTCTCACTGTAAAAGTCTAAAACCTACTGTGCCATTGGTGCTTTACTGAAAACTATATGTGTCTTGAACAGTATTTGAAAGTACAAATAAAATCAAGATGAATGCTTGATACATAATGATATTAATTGTCAGAAAGATCATCAGTTCAAGATTTTATTTCAGTGCAATTTTATTTTCATTTTCAATGCTGCAATAACTGAAAAAGAAAATATTTGTAATATAATTGGTTTTCACTGAAGCGCCAATGACTCAGTCAATGGCGCTTCAGTTTTAAGCAAATATTTTCAAGTTTTTAATAAATTCATTATTTTAAAATCAATTTATTTTTTCAACATCAAGCTTTCATCAAAGTATTAAAACTAGTTTCAAAGTAAGAATATCAAAGTAAAGAAAGCATAAAAGTAAACATATATCAATGTAAACAATTATCAAAGTAAGAATATGCAACTTGCACAATTTACAGCCCTTGCACCGTAAATCGAATCGAAGTTGCCACGTAAATCACCAAATCTAAGTATCAAAGTAAACAAAGTATCAAAGTAACAACAAGCAAGTTGCCTAACTCAGAGCCATTTTCCCGGGGCGAAGAGGGGGGGGGGTGATATTCGGCCAGGGAAGCATAGTTATTTAGCCTTTGAACTATTTTGAAGAAAATGACAATCTAAAATTTTCGACCGGATGCCCTTTGGGAAAGTGGGGCATGAGCTAGTTCTCCATTGATCACTTTTTACTTGAAGCTTCAAGAAGAGCTTGAAGCTTTGAATTTGCGATTGAATGAGCCCCATCCAAAGTTAATACGACCACCCCTTCCACAAAAAACCTTATATTCTAATTAATGGGCAACTTACATATGTTACAATCCTTGTCCCGGGGACAGTGGAGTATTTCTCCACCCCTAAGTTATAGCAATTTGAATTTTGAACTCTTTAGAACAAAATGGCTGTTTCAAAACTTTGATAAGACGCATTTGGGGGGAAAAGACACAAAGGTGGCGGGGAGGCTAGTTTCCCTCTGATATCTTTTGACTTAAAAAGGGAACTAGAAATTTCAATATCTTATGAAATGAGTTCCCTCTGAATTTTATAAGAGCGCCCCTTCCATAAAAACCATATATGCCCTGTGGGCATGACTTATAACGCCTGCCCCGGAGTTTTTGTTATCTAATTATTGAACTAATTTTAACAGAATGACTATCTCAATATTTTACCGGGAGGATTCGAGGGAAACGGGCGTTGGAGGGGGGGGGGGCTAGTTGCCCTCTGATATATGTTGAATCTTAAGAAGTGAACAAGAACTTTCAACTCTGAAGTTTCTACGAGCAATCCTTCCATAACAACCATGAATGCCCCAGGGCATAACTTACAATGCCTGCCCCCAGGGTCTGGGAGGTTATGTCTAACCGGAGTTTTTGTTATCTGATTTTTGAACTAATTTTAACAAAATGGCTATCTCAAAATTTTATTGATACATTTGGGGGAAAAGGGCGTGGGGGTCAGTTGCCCTCGGTCACTTTTGACTCTTAGAAAGGGCACTAGAACTTTCAATTTCCAATCAAATGACCTCCTCCAAAGTTAATACGACCACCCCTTCTATAAAGTGCCTCTGAGGAAAAAACAAAAATAATAACAAAATATTGGAGCCTTGCGGCCTTTACTATAGGCAACCCTATAGCGTTGACTCTGATTATTTTAGTTTATCTGCTGAAGACAGCCAGTGTATATGTGAACGGAATATCCAGAAATTTTTGTTGTTATCTTACTGTCAAGTAAAAGGATTTGTCCCTATTGAACCGATATTTGTGCGACATCGAAAGGCAGTGTGGTTTTTGAAAATACCTGAAAGGTATAACACTATGTCACTTGGCTCCAAACATTTTGAAAAATGCTGTCCGAAAATCAGCACTCTCTAAGCACAAAATGTAAAGATTTACCAAACTTGTCACGAATGATTAAATGCCAAAACCAACATTGGAAGTTTTAGCAAATGCAATTCCAATACTTCAAAGAATATGCGTAGCTTGTATTATTATTAATAATACTAGCATCACTGAAAACTAGTCCTCTCGCTTAGGGCCCCTGAACAATGAGATTTTACTAATACCAAGATTCAAGTAGCCCTCATTTGAGCCAATCAGATTTTTCATAGAATTTTCTGATTGGCTGAAAAATTCTATAAAAAATTCTGATAGGCTCAAATTTACTAGCTAAATCTCGGTATTATTAAAATTTTAGTTTCAATGAACTTCATCGGCTTTTTCTGGTAAAGGATTTGATCAAAGAGAAAAAGGGACACTACTATCCTATACTTCCGTCTTACAAACTGTATTTTAATGCTATTCGCATAGATTTTCGACGTATTTTCGTAGGCCAATCCCATTATCCCTTATTTCTGAACAGACAAATAGCCCTGTCCTTTTATAAACCTGACTAAGGAATCCAACGGACTGTTTTAATTCAATAAAAATGGTCAGCAGTAACCAGCATCAATAAAGACTACGGTAGCGTGTACAACAAAGAACATAAAACCTGATTGGCTCTTTTGTGTGAATTTTTAAGCCAGTAAAAAGAAGGGAAGGAAAATTTTGGAGTCTACAACATGTTTTATTTGTAAAGCTTCTATTTTTTGTGATGTGTGCTAAAAGTTACAAGGTTGTTTAGCAAGGAATTAGGGTGAATTGAGCAAATATAACTCAGCATGCAAATAGTAGACCATCTCGCATATCTTTAAATCAATATATCAGTTAAGGATCTTCAAGCCAAAGCATAGTCAATATAGTGCATTATTCTAGCGAACAGTTTTAACATACAGACTTGTTTAAGAAACATACAAAGTAACTTCTCACTATTAATTAGTCTGTGTCGCGGGGGCTTTTCTTGACCCGTTATATTAGATTGACCTTATTTTCAAAAGGTTTTTTTGCCTCGTAGCATTTTTTACAGCGGTAAGTTGGGTCCACATACCGGAGTTCTTTCTAATTTTGTACAAACAACGTTAGATTCTAACAAAGATCTCAATTATCTACAGTAACGGAAATGCAATTAAAAAAATAAGGAACAATTTATATTATTTACAACTCCATTTGTAAATAAATGGAGGGCAGAATAAATAATAAGTATAATATAAAATGAAGAAGACGTATTGGTGTCATCAAACAGTTCGTGGTAACGAACTGTAAGTAAGGAGCGACCCGGCTCAATGGTAACTGAAACTCTAAAAAACGGAATCAAATTTTACTTCTGATTTCAAATATATAAGTTTCATCAAGTTTAATTTTACCTATCAAAAGTTACGCGCCTGAGAACATTTGGCTGATTTTCAAAAAAAGGGCGAAAGACCCCCTAAAAGCTATAGAACCTTAATGAAAATCGCACCATCATATTCAGCGTATCAGAGAATCCTACTGTAGAACTTTCAAGCTCCTATCTATAAAAATGTGGAATTTTCCATTTTTTGCCAGAAGAAACATCACGGATGCGTGTTTATTTGTTTTTTTGTTTGTTTTTTCCCAGGGGTGATCGTATCGACCCAGTGGTCCTAGAATATCGTTGGAGGGCTCATTTGAACGGAAATTAAAAGTTCTAGTGCTCTTTTTAAGTGACCAAAAAAATGGAGGGCAACTATGCCCCCTCCTACGCTCATTTTTTACCCAAAGTAACCCGATAAAAGTTTTGAGATAGCCATTTTGTTCAGCATGGTCGAAAATGTTATAACTATGTCTTTTAGGATGACTTCATCCCTCGAAGCACCCAGGAGGAGGGCTGAAACTTATGAACTTTACCCAATGTTAACATATAGTATTGGTTATTGGGAAGTATACAGTACAGACGTTTTCAGGAAGATTTTTCCTGGTAGTGAGGGGGGGGGTCGGGCAGGGACGTACGCCCCTCCCCCCAAACATCTCACGATTTTTTTCATTTTCCCATAATTTCCGGATTTTTCTCACAGAATAATGGGTTTGAAGGATTTGCCCCCCCCTGAAACAAATTGGCCCCGCCCCCGAAACAAATTCCTGCGTACGTGCCTGGGGTCGGGGGTCATGTAGGAGGATCTTTCCATGAAGGAAGTTTTCATGGGCGAAGGGACATTGCCATGAAGGAGACGCCAGACTTCCCGGCATTATTTAAAAAAAGATCAGAAATTAAATATAAAAAAACAAGTTTTTCAACTGCAACAGCAGCAACATCAAAACTTTAAACGAACAGAAAATATTACATATATGATTGGGTTCACCCCTAGTCAATACCTCACTCTTTAAGCCAGAGATTTTTTAGTACTTTCATAAGAGCTATTTATTATAATTAACGGCCTGTGTGATTAAGCGGTCATTTTAAAAAAATTGGAACAAAATTCGAACTTTCACTTAAAAAGAAAGGTGCTGACTATGGGGAGAACCCCCTAATATACGTATTAAAAATATATGAATATAAGAGTTCGATACGTAAATTAATTCGTAAGTTACGTATATTTATCAAACAGTTCGTGGTAACGAACTGTAAGTAAGGAGTAACCCGGCTCAATGGTAACCGAAACTCTAAAAAACGGGATTTTAATACCAATAAATACATCAAAAGAATCAAATTTTAATTCTGATTTCAAATATATAAGTTTCATTAAGTTTAATCTTACCCATCAAAAGTTACGCGCCTGAGAAAATTTGGCTGATTTTCGAAAAAAGGGGAAAGACCCCCTAAAAGTTATAGAACCTTAATGAAAATCACACCATCATATTCAGCGTATCAGAGAACCCTACTGTAGCGGTTTCAAGCGCCTAAAAAAAAAAATGTGTAATTTTCCATTTTTTGCCAGAAGACATACCCCGGATGCGTGTTTATTTGTTTTTTTTTTTTTTTTTTTTTTTTAAACCGGAAGTTTCTGTAAGAAGACTGTGGCTTATAGAAAATGGGTATGGGTAAATGAAACTAGAAATAAAATTTATAGTTCCCTTTTTAATTGACCAAAAAATGGAGGGCAACTAAGCCCCCTCCCGCACTCATTTTTTTCCCGAAGTCACCCGATCAAAATTTTGTGATAGCCATTTTGTTCAGCATGGTCGAAAATATGATAAAAATGTCTTTTAGAATGACTTGATCCCCCAAAGTCCCCAGGGGGAGGGCTGAAAGTTATGAACTTTAGGCTACTCAATGTTAACATATAGTATTGGTTATTGGGAAGTATACAGACTTTTTCAGAGGAGATTTTTTCTGGTAGGTGGGGGAAGGAGAGGGTCGGGGGCTATATGGAAGGATCTTTCCATGAAGGAAGTTTTCATGGGGGAAGGGACATTGCTATGAAGGGGGCGCCGGATTTCCCAGCATTATTAAAGAAAAAGATCAGGAATTAAATAAAAAAAAACAAGTTTTTCAACTGATCAACTGATTGTGATTAAGAGGTCATTTTTAAAGAACTGGAAAAAAAATTCGAACTATAGTTTAAAGAGCAGGGTATTGACTAGAGGGCGAACCCCCTAATATACGTGTTAAAATTTTATGAATATAGCAAGTTCGTTACGTAAGTTAATTCTAAGTTACGTATATTTATTACTAATAAAAACGTTCGTAAATAAAATTAAACAAGTTTCGAGAAAGCCATTTAACCAAATATAATATGCAAAATTTGTTTTAATTATTCATGTACGGTGAGCCAAAATCAAAACCTGCATTAATTCAAAAACGTTCAAAAATTAAATAAAAAAAAAAGTTTTTTAAACTGAAAGTAAGGAGCGACATTAAAACTTAAAACGAACAGAAATTATTCCGTATATGAAGGGGGCTGTCCCCTCCTCAACGCCTCGCTCTTTACGCTAAAGTTTGACTTTCTCACAACTCTATTTTTCTAAACAATAAAAAAACTTTAGCGTAAAGAGCGAGGCGTTGAGGAGGGGACAGCCCCCTTCATATACGGAATAATTTCTGTTCGTTTTAAGTTTTAATGTCGCTCCTTACTTTCAGTTTAAAAAACTTGTTTTTTTTATTTAATTACTAATAAAAACGTTCGTAAATAAAATGAAACAAGTTTCAAGAAAGCCATTTAACCAAATAAAAGTAAATTAATATGCAAATTTTGTTTTAATTATTCATGTACTGTGAGCCAAGATCAAAACCTGTATTTACTCAAAAACGTTCAAAAATTAAATAAAAAAAAACAAGTTTTTTTAACTGAAATTAAGGAGCAACATTAAAACTTAAAACGAACAGAAATTATTCCGTATATGAAAGGAGCTGTCCCCTCCTCAACGCCTTGCTCTTTACGCTAAAGTTTGACTTTCTCACAACACTATTTCTTTAAACAATAAAAAACTTTAGCGTAAAGAGCGAGGCGTTGAGGAGGGGACAGCCCCTTTCATATACGGAATAATCTCTTTTCGTTTTAAGTTTTAATGTCGCTCCTTACTTTCAGTTAAAAAAACTCGTTTTTTTTATTTAATCTCAGTAAAAATACGAAGAGAAAGAACAATGCATGGCGTCCATAGAGTAATTTTCATACAAGTACTTCACACTTGTGTATGTGTGAAAATTGATAAATATAAAAATTTGTTCTCCACAGCGGAAGAAATTTTTCTGAAAAATTTTGAAGTATGACGCTAAATGCTTTTGAGAAACTGGAGATTCAAATTAATAACTTGTAAAGAAATTGACTGTACAGTGAGTTTAGATAAAAATTATAAGGCAAGAGATATCAAGGAGTTTACCATACTTCCTCGCTTGATGGCGTAGGGGCAAAATAGAATGTGTCTAACTTAAAACTTCCAGAAATGAGTAACTAACTTCTGTCTAATATCTTCATAATTGGGAAGTAGAATTGTAAGTCTAAAGATTCTTGTGTCATAATCATTGGCCAGAGTATTTTTTTTTTTTTGTAAAATTTGGAAAAGAAAAAGAAGCAAGAAAACGAGGAGAAATATACCAAATCAAAACCAGCAGTTTAGATGTCATTCAAAGGTTGTTCTTAGGAAAAAGTATGGTCAAACATGCTTCATATGGCAATATATCGTCCATTTTCAAAGTTTCATTATTTTTTATTTCTAAAATAGGAAAATTTCACTTTCGTTTAAGTAATTGTTTTACAGATGTAAAAGATTTTAAGGTTGTAATTTGACTAGTACATACATTTCGAGGCAGGAAACTAGAGTGACTAATCAGAAAAAGTTTTTCCATCATAATCCTTGGTGATAGTGAATTTTTAATAATAAAAAAATAATAGCAACAAAGAAAACGAAAACAAATATGCCAAATAAAAATGACAAAGTCAGCCGTATAGATGTAATTCAAATTTTTTAGAAAAAAGGATTTAAAAAAAAATGCTAAACATGCTTCATTGACGATTTGCCGTCCATTTTTAAAATTTACACATCTAAATTTCTTATGAGGAGGTGTTAGATTTTAAGATTGAAACTTTACAAATCAATACATTTTCAGGTTGGACAAAGGAAAAATTCGACAGATAAAGATTTTTACTGTCACAATTTTCGGTAATAGTAATTTTCTTGTAAGAACCAGAAGAAAAAAAAGCGAAAAGAAATACGCCAAATCACCATGGCAAAACCAGTAGTGTAGATACCATCCTATGGTTACTGTTAAAAAAAGAAGACATGATCATACATGCTTCAATGGTAATGCATCGTCCATTTTCAAACTTTCCTTATTTTTTCTAAAATATATAAATTCTTCTTTCGACAATGAATTTCTTATGAAGAAGTGTTAGATTTAAGGCCGAAAATTTAATGAGTGAATGCAAATTCTGGTTGGAAACACAAAAAACTCTGTAAACAAAGATTTCTTTCTATCATAATCTTCGGTCACAGTAATTTTTTGTAAAAAACAGAAGAAAAAAAAACAAAAAAAATGATAAGAAATACGCCAAATCACAATGGCAAAACCAGCAGAATATATGCTATTCTATGGTTACTGTTAAAAAGCTATGATTACATGTACTTCAATTGCAACGAATCATCTATTTTCAAAATTCCAACATTTTTGTATTTTTAATGTAAAAATTGCCCCTTCCATAATAAATTTCTTATAAAGAAGGGCTAGATTTTAAGGCTGAAATTTCACTAATAAATACATTTTAGGTTGGAAACAGGAAAAAATCAGCAGATAAGAGTTGTTTCATATTAATTTTCGGTCACAGTAATTTTTTACGTAAAAAACAGAAGAGAAAAAACGGTAAGAAATACGCCAAATCACATCGACAAAACCAGCAGTGTAGATTCCATTCCATGGTTACTGTTAATAAAAGACGCTACGATCATACATGCTTCATTAGCAATGCATCGTCCATTTTCAAAAATTTTTACTTTTTTTGGGGGGGGGGGGGAATATGGATATTTCAATAGAAAAATCTTATGCAGACATGTTAGATTTTAAAGTTGAAATTTGACTAATGAATACATTAGTAGAAAGGGGTAAGGAGGTCGTGACAGTACCACGTGGTTTATGGTTTTATCAGTGAGAATGAAAAAACAGGAATTTTCTCACTTTAAAAAAAAGGAATTTTCTCACTTTTATGTCTGTTTTCATGGATGGTTATGTGTGTTGGTCGATTTATTTGATGTTTTTCATGGTTGTCAACATAAAATTATGGATGTTTTATGTATTATGTCAGTGAGAATTTTAAAAACAGGAACTTTCTCACATTTATGTCTGTTTTCATGGATGGTTATGTGTGTTGTTCGATTTATTTGATGTTTTTCATGTCTGTTTTATGGATGATCCAGAAATAGTATTTGATGTTGTTGTTCAAGCCAGATGTTAAGAGTTTCCCGGAAACAGTTAGATCACATGTTTCCTTCTCAGCCAATCAGCGAGTCGGATACATCCTCCTTCTCAGCCAATCAGAAGGCTGGTTACATATGATTTCCCCGTTACATAACAATTCACCCTTGAGATTTCGAATATAACGGGCATGCAATGTGATTAAATTATCAGAAAGTTCCAGAACACAGTGGATAGAACACATGAAATTATTGATGAACTTGAAGCCATGGCAGCCACAATTAGCAATGTGAGTACATTTTCATTTTTTATTTTCAAAATAAAATTGTTTTCCGTGGTTACCCTCTACTATATTCGGGTCACCCCCCCCCCCCACATACAAAACAAACATCACTTTACAATCTTTATACTCACTAGGAAAACATAAAATATATTCTTTTACCCTCAAAACCTAACCCCATCCCCCATTGTTTTACAACCAAAATTCTAGCAAAAAGAAATAATTTTATTCCGAAAAATTATATCCTTTCTCTATTGTGATTTAAAGTGTCTACTGACT